>NC_052146.1:4300864-4337340 GCF_902713615.1 Scyliorhinus canicula
CCCTGCCCTAACCCCTGCCCCTGCCCCCTGCCCCTACCCCCTACCCCCTGCCCCCTACCCCCTACCCCCTGCCCTGCCCCCCTGCCCCTGCCCCCTGCCCTGCCCCTGCCTCCTACCCCCAACCGCTGCCCCTGCCCCTTGCCCTGCCCCTAACCCCTCCCCGCCCTTTGCCCTGCCCCTACCCCCTGCCCCTGTCCCTTGCCCTGCCCCCTACCCCCTGCCCCGCCCCTTGCCCTGCCCTCTGTCCCATGCCCCCTGCCCCTGCCCCTACCCCCTACCCCCTACCTCCTGCCCCCTGCCCCTGTCCCTAACCCCGACCAACCGTGCCCCTTGCCCTGTCCCTGCCCCCTGCCCCTGTCCCTACCCCCTACACCCTACCCCCTACCCCGTGACCCTGCTCCCTGCCCTTACCCCCTACCCCTGCCCCTACCCCCTGCCCCCTGCCACTGGCCCTGCCCCCTGACCCTGCTCCCTGCCCCTGTCCCTGCCCCCTGCCCCTTACCCCTTGCCCCCTGCCCCCTGCCCCTGCCCTGCCCCCTGCCCCCTGCGCCTGCCCTGCCCCCTGCCCCCTGCTCCCTGCCCCCTGTCCCTGCCCCCTGCCCCCTGCCCCTACCCACTGCCCCCTGCCCCCTGCCCCTACCCCTGCCCCCTGCCCCTACCCCCTGTCCCTGCCCCCTGCCCCTGCCCCCTGCCCCTACCCCCTGCCCCTGCCCCTGCCCCTGCCCCTACCCCCTGCCCCCTGTCCCTGCCCCTGGCACTACCCACTGCCCCTGCCCCCTCCCCCTCCCCCTGTCACTGTCCCGCCACTGCCCCTTCCCTGATCCTGCCCCATTCTGACCCTCTGACAGTGCAGCACTCCCTCAGTGCTGACCCTCTGACAGTGCAGCACTCCCTCAGCACTGACCCTCTGACAGTGCAGCACTCCCTCAGTACTGACCCTCTGACAGTGCGGCACTCCCTCAGTACTGACCCTCTGACAGTGCAGCACTCCCTCAGTACTGACCCTCTGACAGTGCAGCACTCCATCAGTACTGACCCTCTGACAGTGCAGCACTCCCTCAGCACTGACCCTCTGACAGTGCAGCACTCCCTCAGTACTGACCCTCTGACAGTGCGGCACTCCCTCAGTACTGACCCTCTGACAGTGCAGCACCCCCTCGGTACGGACCCTCTGACAGTGCAGCACTCCCTCAGTACTGACCCTCTGACAGTGCAGCACTCCCTCAGTACTGACCCTCTGACAGTGCGGCACTCCCTCAGTACTGACCCTCTGACAGTGCAGCGCTCCCTCAGTACTGACCCTCTGACAGTGCGGCACTCCCTCAGTACTGACCCTCTGACAATGCGGCACTCCCTCAGTACTGACCCTCTGACAGTGCGGCACTCCATCAGTACTAACCCTCTGACAGTGCGGCACTCCCTCAGTACTGACCCTCTGACAGTGCGGCACTCCCTCAGTACTGACCCTCTGACAGTGCAGCACTCCCTCAGTACTGACCCTCTGACAGTGCAGCACTCCCTCAGTACTGACCCTCTGACAGTGCGGCACTCCATCAGTACTGACCCTCCTGACAGTGCTGGCATTCCCTCAGTACTGACCCTCTGACAGTGCGGCACTCCCTCAGTACTGACCCTCTGACAGTGCGGCACTCCCTCAGTACTGACCCTCTGACAGTGCGCACTCCCTCAGTACTGACCCTCTGACAGTGCGGCGCTCCCTCAGTACTGACCCTCTGACAGTGCAGCACTCCCTCAGTACTGACCCTCTGACAGTGCAGCACTCCCTCAGTACTGACCCTCTGACAGTGCAGCACTCCCTCAGTACTGACACTCTGACAGTGCGGCACTCCCTCAGTACTGACCCTCTGACAGTGCGGCACTCCCTCAGTACTGACCCTCTGACAGTGCAGCACTCCCTCAGTACTGACCCTCTGACAGTGCGGCACTACATCAGTACTGACCCTCTGACAGTGCAGCACTCCCTCAGTACTGACCCTCTGACAGTGCGGCACTCCCTCAGTACTGACCCTCTGACAGTGCAGCACTCCCTCAGTACTGACCCTCTGACAGTGCGGCACTCCCTCAGTACTGACCCTCTGACAGTGCAGCACTCCCTCAGTACTGACCCTCTGACAGTGCAGCACTCCATCAGTACTGACCCTCTGACAGTGCGGCACTTCCCTCAGTACTGACCCTCTGACAGTGCGGCACTCCCTCATGTACTGACCCTCTGACAGTGCGGCACTCCCTCAGTACTGACCCTCTGACAGTGCAGCACTCCCTCAGTACTGACCCTCTGACAGTGCAGCACTCCCTCAGTACTGACCCTCTGACAGTGCTGCACTCCCTCAATACTGACCCTCTGACAGTGCGGCACTCCCTCAGTACTGACCCTCTGACAGTGCGGCACTCCCTCAGTACTGACCCTCTGACAGTGCGGCACTCCCTCAGTACTGACCCTCTGACAGTGCCGCACTCCCTCAGTACTGACCGTCTGACAGTGCAGCACTCCCTCAGTACTGACCCTCTGACAGTGCAGCACTCCCTCAGTACTGACCCTCTGACAGTGGGCACTCCCTCAGTACTGACCCTCTGACAGTGCAGCACTCCCTCAGTACTGACCCTCTGACAGTGCGGCACTCCCTCAGTACTGACCCTCTGACAGTGCGGCACTCCCTCAGTACTGACCCTCTGATAGGGCGGCACTCCCTCAGTACTGACCCTCTGACAGTGCAGCACTCCCTCAGTACTGACCCTCTGACAGGGCGGCACTCCCTCAGTACTGACCCTCTGACAGTGCAGCACTCCCTCAGTACTGACCCTCTGACAGTGCGGCACTCCCTCAGTACTGACCCTCTGACAGTGCGGCACTCCCTCAGTACTGACCCTCTGACAGTGCAGCACTCCCTCAGTACTGACCCTCTGACAGTGCGGCACTCCCTCAGTACTGACCCTCTGACAGTGCGGCACTCCCTCAGTACTGACCCTCTGACAGTGCAGCACTCCCTCAGTACTGACCCTCTGACAGTGCGGCACTCCCTCAGTACTGACCCTCTGACAGTGCGGCACTCCCTCAGTACTGACCCTCTGACAGTGCGTTGCTACTCCACTACATCAATGTGAATGTCAGCCTGTATTTTGTGCCAGTGTCTCTGACCCCAAAGTACCTCAATCCTCACCTCCCAGCATCCTCGCTGTGTTGTTTGATGTCTGATGCCATTGTCTCCTCATTCATCCCCAAGCTTCCAACAGCTCGGATCTCCTCACCTGATTCAACTATCTCCTTCCTCGACAAGCTGCGAATTGTTACAGCGCAAACCTAGTCTCATCTGAGGACTCAATTTGACCAGTTTATTCTTTTCTCCTAACCTTTCCTGGCTTTCATCTAAATTCCTCAATTTAAAATGGAATCATAGAGTCATTGCAGCACAGAGGGAGTCCATTTGGTCCATCAAGCCCCTGACAGCTCTCTGCCGCGTAATCCAAACACTCCCATTCACCCACTCTGATCCCTCAATCCTCAATGGTTATTTTCCTCGTGTGACTACCTGGCTTCCGAATCATTCATTGTCTCCGCTTCCTTCACCCTCATGAGCATCAAGTCACAGGTCAGCAACACTCGCTGTGTAAAGTAGTCCTTAATCACATTCTCCTGGCAACGTTTGCCCAAAACTTTAACATGTGTCGCAAAATTCGCCTGCAATCAACGGGGAAAATATTTATTTGTCTATCTTATGTTACAACACTCTGGGCGAGTGCACGGTCAATTCCAGTCCCACAGGCCCCGGAGTCCCAACACAGGTGAATTAACTAATAATTGCCATTAAATTTGCAGAATTTTTGGCTCCTAATTGATCCATTGATACTTATTGTCACATGTACCGAAGTACAGTGAAAAGTATTTTCCTGTGGCCAAGGGAACGTACACAGTACGTACACAGTAGACAATAGAATACATTGCCTGCTCAGTAAGTTGTAGCCACCAGGGTTGTAAGTTGAACACAATAACTGTTTATCTATACCAGAAACAAAGTTGAAATATGCAGTAATATATTACTCTCTTCCCAAACACCCACACACACACACCAGGCAGACACAAAGGGGAGGGGAAAGGGTGAAAATAATAAGGGGGTGAATATGAAATGAAATATGAGCGTCCTTGCTTCCGATGTTGAAGTCATTGCAGTGGACTGTCCTCCCAGGATGCTTAGGGATCAAAGCCACTAGTGTAGTGTTGGAGATGATCTTCTGGCAGTAACATTCAGCCAGTACTCCCAAACACCAGGGTTACCTCTGGAGAGGCACTTTAACATTTATTGATCTGGCCCTTCATTCAAAGGAACAGCCTTAGGCCTGTTTAATTCTCACTGGTTTCCAACTCCACCAGAATGACCAACAGCCTTACTGAGAAAAGACCAGAGTTCTCCGCACGTGATTTTAAAATGGTTTCACATCTGAACGCTGCCTACAGCGGGTGGCTGGACTGGATTTCCTTGCCTTCCAGTCTGGCTGTCGAGAGAGAGAGAGAGACAAGTTTTCAGCTCGGATCTTTAGAAAGAATCCCTCAGAGGAGAGCGAGATCGGAGCTTGTGACCCTCCATTCTTCGCACCAAAATGGAAGTAAAAGAGGGAACACAGAGGAAGGTACATTCCACAGAAAACCCCAACCAATCTGCAGGGCCATTCTCAAGCCTGGCACACTCGAGTCATTCCATTGGCTGACAGCCAACTCCATCAATGTGTGTCAGCACTGATCCCCCTTCAATCTGCTGACTTGAAATGTAACTTGGAAATGCTGATTTCTATGTTAAGCATATAAAGTGGCAAAAGATTGGTGGGAGACTAGAGGACTGGGAAATCTTTAGGGGGCAACAGAAAGCTACTAAAAAAGCTATAAAGAAGAGTAACATAGATTATGAGAGTAAGCTTGCTCAGAATATAGAAACAGATAGTAAAAGTTTCTACAAATATATAAAACAAAAAAGAGTGGCTCAGGTAAATATTGGTCCTTTAGAGCAGTGCTACTCAAAGTTTGGTACGCGTACCGGTGCCGGTACGCGAGCCATCGTCTGCCGGTACTTGGAGCGTTTCCAGAAAAGAAAGAGACAGCAGTGATAATCAACGCCACGGGAGACTGTGGGTCCCTGGCACATTGAAAAAAAAAACTGCCGGTCCGCCACATCAGATAGTTTGAGAATCACTGCTTGAGAGGATGAGAAGGGAGATTTAATAATGGGAGATGAGGAAATGGCTGAGGAACTGAACAGGTTTTTTGGGCCGGTCTTCACAGTGGAAGATCTAATCACAGGGGAGATCTAATAGAAACTTACAAGATAATGAATGGCTTGGATAGGATGGACGTAGGGAAGTTGTTTCCATTAGCAGGGGAGACTAGGACGCGGGGGCACAGCCTTAGAATAAAAGGGAGTCACTTTAGAACAGAGATGAGGAGAAATTTCTTCAGCCAGAGAGTGGTAGGTCTGTGGAATTCATTGCCACAGAGGGCGGTGGAGGCCGGGACGTTGAGTGTCTTTAAGACAGAAATTGATAAATTCTTGATTTCTCGAGGAATTAAGGGCTATGGGGATAGAGCGGGTAAATGGAGTTGAAATCAACCATGATTGAATGGTGGAGTGGACTTGATGGGCCGAATGGCCTTACTTCCGCTCCTATGTCTTATGGTCTTATGGAAGACACAAATAACATGCCAGTGACTGATAGAAATGAGGCTATGACAGGTGAGGACCTTGAGAGGATTGTTATCACTAAGGAGGGAGTGATGGGCAAGCTAATGGGGCTAAAGGTAGACAAGTCTCCTGGCCCTGATGGAATGCATCCCAGAGTACTAAAAGAGATGGCTAGGGAAATTGCAAATGGACTAGTGACAATTTACCAAAATTCACTAGACTCTGGAGTGATCCCGGCGGATTGGAAATTAGCAAATGTGACACCACTGTTTTAAAAAAGAGGTAGGCAGAAAGCGGGTAATTATAGGCCAGTGAGTTTAACTTCAGTAGTAGGGAAGATGCTGGAATCTATCATCAAGGAAGAAATAGCGAGGCATCTGGATAGAAATTGTCCCATTGGGCAGACGCAGCATGGGTTCATAAAGGGCAGGTCGTGCCTAACTAACTTACTGGAATTTTTTGAGGACATTACCAGTGCAGTAGATAACGGGGAGCCAATGGATGTGGTATATCTGGATTTCCAGAAAGCCTTTGACAAGGTGCCACACAAAAGGTTGCTGCATAAAATAAAGATGCATGGCATTAAGGCTAAAGTAGTAACATGGATAGAGGATTGGTTAATTAATAGAAAGCAAAGAGTGGAGATTAATGGGTGTTTCTCTGGTTGGCAATCAGTAGCTAGTGGTGTTCCTCAGGGATCAGTGTTGGGCCCACAATTGTTCACAATTTACATAGATGATTTGTTAGGGACCAAGGGCAATGTGTCCAAGTTTGCAGATGACACTAAGATGAGTGGTAAAGCGAAAAGTGCAGAGGATACTGGAAGTCTGCAGAGGGATTTGGATAGGTTAAGTGAATGGGCTAGGGTCTGGCAGATGGATTACAATGTTGACAAATGTGAGGTTATCCATTTTGGTAGGAATAACAGCCAAAGGGATTATTATTTAAATGATAAAATACTAAAACATGCTGCTTTTCAGAGAGACCTGGGTGTGCGAGTGCATGACTCGCAAAAAGTTGGTTTACAGGTGCAACAGGTGATTAAGAAGGCAAATGGAATTTTGACCTTCATTGCTAGAGGGATGTAGTTTAAGACTAGGGAGGTTATGCTGCAACTGTATAAGGTGTTAGTGAGGCCACACCTGGAGTATTGTGTTCAGTTTTGGTCTCCTTACTTGAGAAAGGACGTACTGGCACTGGAGGGTGTGCAGAGGAGATTCACTAGGTTAATCCCAGAGCTGAAGGGGTTGGATTATGAGGAGAGGTTGAGTAGACTGGGACTGTACTCATTGGAATTTAGAAGGATATGGGGGGGATCTTATAGAGACATTTAAAATTATGAAGGGAATAGATAGGATAGATGTGGGCAGGTTGTTTCCACTGGCGGGTGACAGCAGAACTAGGGGACATAGCCTCAAAATAAGGGGAAGTAGATTTAGGACTGAGTTGAGGAGGAACTTCTTCACCCAAAGGGTTGTGAATCTATGGAATTCCTTGCCCAGTGAAGCAGTTGAGGCTCCTTCATTAAATGTTTTTAAGATAAAGATAGATAGTTTTTTGAAGAATAAAGGGATTAAGGGTTATGGTGTTCGGGCCGGAAAGTGGAGCTGAGTCCACAGAAGATCAGCCATGATCTCATTGAATGGCGGAGCAGGCTCGAGGGGCCAGATGGCCTACTCCTGCTCCTAGTTCTTATGTCCTTATGTAAACAATGTCTGCAACCTGCCTTGCTTTGGGGTCATAGGTCAACCCTCAGTTTACCAGCCACTCGAATTAAAGGTGAAGTCCACCTTAAAGGCATAGATACATTAATTGTCCGTGTACAAAAATTGAACTTAAAAGGAGAAAACAAGGAAGAAACAAGGGTTAAACAGGAGGATCCTTACATTTATCTGAACCTGTCACAATCTTGTCCTCCTCGATCAAATCTCCCCTCAGTTTTCTTTGCTCCAACCAAAATATCCCCAACTTCTTCAGTCTAGTCTTGTCACTAAAATCCCTATTCCAAGAACCATTGTGTTAAATACCCCCTGACACCTCTCAAGAACTGGATGCAATATCCGAGGAGAGATTTGACCAGATTGGTTCAGCATCATTTCGTTGTTGTTGTTCTCAATGCCTCCAATGATCAAGCTCAAATTCAAATTCAAATGCCCACGTGTTTTGTTAACCACTCAATATGTCTTCAAAGATGAATGCACATGCACCTCCAGGACCCTCTGGTCCTGCACATTTATTAAGATTTGGCCACAAGTCTTCCTATCCCTTCCACCAAAATGCATCACCCTCACACTCCACTGTACTAAATTCCATCTGCCACTTAGCCTCCCACTCTCTTCACCTATAACCGGCAATTCATATCAGAGTCATTGTTTGCCAATTTTACTAGTGTGATATTAGGTTTTATTCTTTATTCCATTTATATATAGCTAAAAAAAAAGCAGTGGTTCCAGGACTCACCCTTGGAGAATTCCATTGTGTACCTTCCCCTGGTCTGAAATATAACCTTGACTTGCTGTCATCTGTCCTTAAACTAATTCTTTATCTTGACACTGACCCTCCTCTTCCGTGAGCCTCAATTTAGTTAACCAGCCTTTTATGTGTTACTTTGTCAAAAGCTTTCTTAAATCCAGGTAGACAACATCTACCACAGTCCCTTCATCAACCTTCCCTGCTACTTCAACAAAAAATTCAGTTTGATTCATCAAGCGTGATCTGCCTTTTACCAATTTCTGCTGGCTTCCCTTAATTAATGTAAGCTGTTGTTGAAAACTCCCCACTATTCTTAGAATCCCCCCTAGACCAAAAAGGGTCAATGAGACATTCTAAATGGTGAACAGGGATTCTCACTCCCTGACTCCGATGCAGGCTTCGGTGGGTGCTATTCAGGTCAAACTATATTTTCAAGTTATTCCCCAGTATAACCCATATCTTCATAGACAAATTTTACCTACTTACCACTTAGTAGCATCGATGTCCTGGTTCCTGCGTTGCTAAGTAGGTAAAGTAGGTTTAGGAATAACCACTGCTTCAGGTTATTTTATAATTATATTTTTTCTTTTAAAAGCTGCAATCACTGTCTTTACAGAAAGGTAAAAAAGATCTGGTTGGTTGAAGGGACCTTCAGGCCCACCTTGACAATCAATCTTCTATAAAGTCTGGTCTTCTTTAGATGTATTCGCTGGTTAGCTCGGTTGCTATGTCTTGTCGATCCCATGTGCCGAGCTATGAGAGCTGACTCTGCTGACTCTACCCTCTGCCTCTGAGCTGACTCTACCTCCTCTTTTTAGCTTTTGGAGGTCTTTCTCAGATGGATTCACTGTTCTGCTCGGCTGCTTTTCTCTGATCCTTTCCCATGACCGAGCTACGAGAGCTGACCCTGAGCAGACTCTGATTCCTTCTCTGCTTCTCTCTCTCTCTCTCGGCCCCTTTCTCAGGGTTTATATATCTTTCTAACAGTTATTAGGTTTTTATGACTTTATTGTAAAGTAACTTTTATTTCACTTGGATTGTAAAAGGTACCTTTAATCTAAATTTTTCTAACATGACTAATTATTCATTTTGGGCATGACCTCAGCCCATAGATCTCTGATTATATTGTTTCCTTTGTGATTTTCAAAAATGCTTTGATTTCAAAGGTGGTGTGACTTTTGATTCCTGTCATTTCTATAGTTTTATTATTATCAAATTGTGTCCCCAGCTCATAATTTTGACTTTGATTTGAGTCTAATTTGTGTTCTTGCAGACAGGTTGTCTCCAGTTTTCTTTAATTTACCTGATGTCAGCAGAGCTTCACACCTTTACATTGTCACCTAACTCAACTGAAAACCTGATCCATTCTTTTCCATCTGTTTACTAAGATAGTTAATTTCAATGAAGGTGTGAAACATTGCTTTTAGCTGTATTCTAAAATCCACTTGGTTATGACTTGAAAGACCTGCCTGTTTTAAACATTTGTCACCTAATTCAACTGAAAACTTTATCCATTCTTTCCCAGCTGCTTAAAAATAATTAACTTCAATTAAGGTGTGAAATATTACTTTTAGCTGTTTACTAAAATCCTGTTTTGTTTTGTTTGCTAAGCCTGCTTGACTCCAGCTATCTGTATTTTACAATCCTTCTCTGCAGCTGCTGTTAACCCTGTGGGATCTTTCCCTGTATTCTCTCATGTTTCTCTTAGATCAGATATTGCCAGACTTCCATGTTTCAAATGACACATCTTTCCATATTTTCAATTACAAAGCCACTCCAAATAGCTGTTGATTTTTTTTTCCTGCTTATTATTTCTACAGTTTACTGATCATTGATGTTAAACTGACCGGCCTGAGATTACTAGGGACGTCCTTGTATTCTTTCTTGAATAAGGGTGTCACATTTGCCACCCTTCACTCCTCCGGCACCTCCCCTATATCTCGGGAATTTTGAGAGGTTAAGACAAGTCCTTCCACTATCTCCACCCCCACTTCCTTCAATAACCTGGGGTGTTAGCCATCCAGACTATAGGGGCTGGTTTAGCTCACAGGGCTAAATCGCTGGCTTTGAAAGCAGATCAAGGCAGGCCAGCAGCACGGTTCAATTCCCGTAACAGCCTTCCTGAACAGGCGCTGGAATGTGGCGACTAGGGGCTTTTCACAGTAACTTCATTTGAACAATAAGCGATTTTCATTTTCATTTTCAGACCTGGCGACTAAGCCACTCTGCAGCCTAACCAGCTTTCCCCGTAAATCCTGCCTCTCAATTTTAACACCTTCCATTACCCTTACCATCTCCACTTCTGCCAATATTCGGTCAGATTCTTCCTGCTGCGCAATCCCTGATGCAAAGGACTCACTCCGTATTCTGGCCATGCCCTGTACCTCTCAGACGTATCACCCACTTTGTCCCTGATAGACCCCATGTTGACTCTCACTACATGTTTTAATATTGACATGCTGGGAGAAGATTGGGGTTCCCTTTTCTGTTGCCTGTCATTCGATTCTCAACCTCTCTTTGCCACTCTTATTTTCCTCTTCACTTGCTGTCCAAACTCATTGTCCTTGTCTTGGTTCCGGCTTGAAGAGGTTATTATTCACCTTGCAGCCTCTTTATCACATTCTCCATTTCCATCAACACTCGAGAAACTTTGATCGCCCTGCTTTTCCTCCTTGCTGTAATGTTTTCAACCTGTGCGCCTGAAACGTAGAATCATAGAACCCCCTACAGTGCAGGAGGATGCCATTCGGTCCATCGAGTCTGCACTGACCCTTGGAAACAGCACGCTCTTTAAGCTTAAACCCCCGTACCCACCCCACCCCCGAAACCCTACCGAACCATTTTGGACACTAAGGGCAATTTATCACAGCCAGTCCACCTAATGGCACATCTTTGTGGGAGGAACCTGAACACCCGGAGAAAACCCACGCAGACCCGGGGAGAACGTGCAGACTCCACACAGTCACCCGAGGCTGGAATTGAACCTGATACCCTGGCGCTGTGAGGCAGCAGTGCTAACCATATCGTTGAAGGGGTTTCGCGGAGGCTTTGGAATAGTATGGCAGGGGAATGGGCACCTGAGCAGGGAGTTAGAGGAGATAAGAATAATAATAATCTTTATTGTCACAAGTAGGCTTACATTAACCCTGCAATGAAGTGACTGTGAAAAGCCCCTAGTCGCCACATTCCGGCGCCTGTTCGGGTTCACGGAGGGGGAACAGCAGATGGAGGTGGGATCTGCTGAAGGGGCGAACGGTCGAAGGGTGGGCTGACCCCAGGGACTAGCTGCCGTCCAGACGGCTTTTGAGCTTCCACCGATTGTGGAGATGCAGTTACAGAGCCAGGATTACAGGAGGGGTTGGCTTCGAGCAAACATTACCTGCAGGCGCAGGTGGAGGAGTCCATCCACCTGCGGGAGCAGGGGGTGGTACCGGTCATGCGTGCCATCCAGGCCGACACCGCACGGGTGGCGTCTGCGCTGGAGGCAATGGGGGTGACGGTGTCGGATATGGGTCAGAGTGTCCAAGGCCTGGGGCACCCTGTGCAGCCGGGAGCCGAGGTCCAGGACAGAGCTGCCCTCTCACGGGCGGCCATGTGCCAGAGCCACCTGGACATCGCAGCGGAGCTCCTCAGCGTGGGCCAGTCACAGCGGGGCATGGCTGAGAGTGTCCGTGGCATTGCCCAGACTCTGGCCAGCGTGGCACAGGCACAGCGGGGCATGGCTGAGAGTGTCCGTGGCATTGCCCAAACTCTGGCCAGCGTGGCAAAGGGCACAGCGGGGCATGGCTGAGAGTGTCCGTGGCATTGCCCAAACTCTGGCCAGCGTGGGCCAGTCACAGCGGGGCATGGCTGAGAGTGTCCGTGGCATTGCCCAGATGCTGGCCAGCGTGGCACAGTCACAGCGGGGCATGGCTGAGAGTGTCCGTGGCATTGCCCAGATGCTGGCCAGCGTGGGTCAGGCACAGCGGGGCATGGCTGAGAGTGTCCGTGGCATTGCCCAGAGGCTGGCCAGCGTGGCACAGTCACAGCGGGGCATGGCTGAGAGTGTCCGTGGCATTGCCCAGACTCTGCTCAGCGTGGGCCAGTCACAGCGGGGCATGGCTGAGAGTGTCCGTGGCATTGCCCAGAGGCTGGCCAGCGTGGGCCAGGCACAGCGGGGCATGGCTGAGAGTGTCCGTGGCATTGCCCAGACGCTGCTCAGCGTGGCACAGGCACAGAGAGAGTTGGCCCAGTCCCAGAGGATGGTGGCTCAGGCACTGACAGACGTGGCACAAACCCAGAAGGTGGAGGCGCAGTCACTGGCTGATGTGGCGCAGTCCCAGAAGGTGATGGTCCACTCCCTGTGCTCCATGGCCATGAGCATGCAGACCCTGGCCGAGACCAGAGCGGGCCTCCAGGACTGGCATTGCCAGGTGGCGGGGGGCCCTCGGGGGATGGCTCCGCTCATACCCCCACCCAATGGAGTGGCCCAGAGTCCATTGGGCACCCCGAGGGAGGAGGAGGTGCTCCGGCCAAGCCGCTGTCTCCCGCAGGGGAGGTGTCGCAGAATCGCATCACTTCGGACTTACCCCTTCTGTCTCTGGTGCATCTGGTGGGCAGCGGGCAGAACAGGGCAGTACCACACCACCCGGGACATCCGAGCAGCTGCCGGGCCCATCCAGGCCCAGTCGCCCCTGAAGGCGGCCACCACGCTGGGGTGGGGCAAGGTGTTTGGATGCCCCCCCCAGTCGGTGAACCTGGAGGCGATCAGAGCTTCCCGTGCGTGTTGGCCTTGGCGCACACGTTGGGCCTCCTGGGCCTGCCTGGGCCCCATGGCCTTCCCATCCTTGTTCTCAGCCAAATCCACCTCGTCGGATGAGGCCTGGCCTTCAACGTCCCCTTCCAGCACATCGCTGCTCCGATGTATGATGTTGCGGAGGATTCAGCGCCCGCCACAATGTGGGCGACCCTCTCAGCCGCATGCTGTAGGGTCCCTCCAGAGCGGCCCGGACACCTGAACCACATCTCCAGGATGACGAAGTGTCGCTCGATCACACTCCTGGTCGCAGAATGGGCATCGTTGTAGCAAGTCTCCCCGTCAGCATGTGGATTTCGGATGGGCATCATCAGCCACGGCCGCAGTGGGTAACCCTGTCACCCAGGAGCCAACCTTCCAGCCAGGGGTGACCGGAACACGTCAGGAATCGCCAAGTGTGCCAGGATGGAGGCGGCATGCACACTGCCCGAGTATCAGGCGCAGAGGTGTGCGATACGCGACTGATGGTCACACACTGGCTGCACATTCATCGAGAGGAACCCCCTTGGGTTTGTGTAGAGCGGCCTGTCATCTGCAGGCCCCCAAAAGGGAGACACACATCCTGTCGATCATCCCCTGGACCCGTGGCATCTCAGCAATGGCGGCGAATCCCACTGCCCGGGCATCTCAGCAATGGCGGCGAATCCCACTGCCCGGGCATCTCAGCAATGTCGGCGAATCCCACTGCCCGGGCATCTCAGCAATGGCAGCGAATCCCACTGTCCGGGCATCTCAGCAATGTAGGCGAATCCCACTGCCCGGGCACCCTGGTGGGGTCGGGAATCCCACTGCCCGGGCATCTCAGCAATGGCAGTGAATCCCACTGCCCGGGCATCTCAGCAATGGCAGCGAATCCCACTGCCCGGGCAGCCTGGTGGGGTCGGGAATCCCACTGCCTGGGCACCCTGGTGGGCTCAGGAATACCACTGCCCGGGCAGCCTGGTGGGCTCGGGAATCCCACTGCCCGGGCATCCTGGTGGGCTCAGGAATACCACTGCCCGGGCAGCCTGGTGGGCTCGGGAATCCCACTGCCCGGGCAGCCTGGTGGGCTCGGGAATCCCACTGCCTGGGCAGCCTGGTGGGCTCAGGAATACCATTGCCTGGGCAGCCTGGTGGGCTCAGGAATACCACTGCCCGGGCAGCCTGGTGGGCTCAGGAATACCATTGCCTGGGCAGCCTGGTGGGCTCAGGAATACCACTGCCCGGGCAGCCTGGTGGGCTCAGGAATACCTCTGCCCGGGCAGCCTGGTGGGCTCGGGAATCCCACTGCCCGGGCAGCCTGCTGGGGTCAGGAATCCCACTGCCCAGGCCTCCCGGTGGGCTCGGTCCACATTGAAGTGGGTGTATTGTGCCGACTGTGCATTTCGGGCATCCGGGACGGCGTGGGTACACCTGTGCACCGAGGTCTGTGAGATCACGGGCAGGTCCCTACTCGGCGCCTGGAAGGACCCTGTGGCATAAAAGCTCAGGGTGACCGTCACCTTGATGCCCGTTCCTGCACGGTGCCAGGTGTGCCATGAACTGGCAGATATGTCACACTCCTGCTCAACCGGAGTCTCCGATGACATGCCCAGTGTCAGATAGACGAATGATAGGCGCTGCCTGAATGCACAGGCCTCATGCGGCTCCCCCTTTGCTCTACCTCGGCCTGTGGCATGACCGGCTCTACATCCTGGGCTGCCTCCTGTTCCTCTGGGGCAAGCTCCGCTACTGCCCGCTCTGCTACTGCCCACTCCACTGCTTCCCATTCTGCTGCTGCCCACTCCACTGCTGCCCGCTCTGCTACTGCCCGCTCCGCTACTGCCCGCTCCGCTACTGCCCGCTCTGCTGCTGCCCGCTCCGCTACTGCCCACTCCGCTACTGCCCACTCCGCTACTGCCCGCTCTGCTGCTGCCCGCTCCGCTACTGCCCACTCCGCTACTGCCCACTCCGCTACTGCCCGCTCTGCTGCTGCCCGCTCCGCTACTGCCCACTCCGCTACTGCCCACTCCGCTACTGCCCGCTCTGCTGCTGCCCGCTCCGCTACTGCCCACTCCGCTACTGCCCGCTCCACTGCTGCCCACTCCACTACTGCCCACTCCGCTACTGCCCACTCCGCTACTGCCCACTCCGCTACTGCCCGCTCTGCTGCTGCCCACTCCGCTACTGCCCGCTCTGCTACTGCCCGCTCTGCTACTGCCCACTCCGCTACTGCCCACTCCGCTACTGCCCGCTCCGCTGCTGCCCACTCCGCTACTGCCCACTCTGCTACTGCCCACTCCACTGCTTCCCATTCTGCTGCTGCCCACTCCACTGCTGCCCGCTCCGCTACTGCCCGCTCCGCTACTGCCCGCTCCGCTACTGCCCACTCCGCTGCTGTCCGCTCTGCTGCTGCCCACTCCGCTGCTGCCCGCTCTGCTGCTGCCCACTCCACTGCTTCCCATTCTGCTGCTGCCCACTCCGCTGCTGCCCACTCCGCTGCTGCCCACTCCGCTACTTCCTGCTCCGCTACTGCCCACTCCGCTGCTGCCCGCTCCGCTACTGCCCGCTCTGCTACTGCCCACTCCGCTACTGCCCGCTCCGCTACTGCCCGCTCCGCTACTGCCCACTCTGCTGCTGCCCACTCCACTGCTTCCCATTCTGCTGCTGCCCACTCCGCTGCTGCCCGCTCCGCTACTGCCCACTCCGCTACTGCCCACTCCGCTACTGCCCACTCCGCTACTGCCCGCTCCGCTACTTCCTGCTCCGCTACTGCCCACTCCGCTGCTGCCCACTCCGCTGCTGCCCACTCCGCTACTTCCTGCTCCGCTACTGCCCACTCCGCTGCTGCCCGCTCCGCTACTGCTCGCTCCGCTGCTGCCCACTCCGCTACTGCCCGCTCCGCTACTGCCCGCTCCGCTACTGCCCACTCTGCTGCTGCCCACTCCGCTGCTGCCCGCTCCGCTACTGCCCGCTCCGCTACTGCCCGCTCCGCTACTGCCCACTCCGCTGCTGCCCACTCCGCTACTGCCCACTCCGCTACTGCCCACGCCGCTGCTGCCCGCTCTGCTGCTGCCCACTCCACTGCTTCCCATTCTGCTGCTGCCCACTCCGCTGCTGCCCACTCCGCTGCTGCCCACTCCGCTACTTCCTGCTCCGCTACTGCCCACTCCGCTGCTGCCCTCTCCGCTGCTGCCCGCTCCGCTACTGCCCGCTCTGCTACTGCCCACTCCGCTGCTGCCCACTCCGCTACTGCCCGCTCCGCTGCTGCCCACTCTGCTGCTGCCCACTCTGCTGCTGCCCGCTACGCTGCTGCCCGCTCCGCTGCTGCCCGCTCTGCTGCTACCCGCTCCACTGCTGTCCACTCCGCTACTGCCCACTCCGCTGCTGCCCGCTCCACTGCTGCCCACTTCCCTGCTGCCCACTCCACTGCTGCCCACTCCGCTGCTGCCCACTCCACTGCTGCCCACTCCGCTGCTCCCCACCCCGCTGCTGCCCACTTCACTGCTGCCCACTCCGCTGCTGTCCACTCCGTTGCTGCCCAATCCGCTGCTGCCCACTTCACTGCTGCCCACTCCGCTGCTGTCCGCTCCGTTGCTGCCCACTCCACTGCTGCCCACTCCACTGCTGCCCAGTCCGCTGCTGCTCGCTCCGCTGCTGCCCACTCCGCTGCTGCCCGCTCCACTGCTGTCCTCTCCGCTGCTGCCCACTCCACTGCTGCCCACTCCGCTGCTGTCCACTCCGCTGCTGCCCACTCCGCTACTGCCCGCTCCGCTGCTGCCCGCTCCCCTGCTGCCCACTCTGCTGCTGCCCACTCCGCTGCTGCCCACTCCGCTACTGCCCGCTCCGCTGCTGCCCGCTCCGCTACTGCCCGCTCCGCTGCTGCCCGCTCCGCTGCTGCCCACTCTGCTGCTGTCCGCTCCGCTACTGCCCACTCCGCTGCTGTCCGCTCCGCTGCTGCCCACTCCGCTGCTGCCCACTCTGCTGCTGCCCGCTCCGCTGCTGCCCACCCCGCTGCTGCCCACTCTGCTGCTGCAGCTTTCTCCTCCTTGAGCAGCTCCAGCTCGTACAGCCGCACGGCATCCCCCAAGGTCACTATTGCTGCTTGTATTCCAATATCCATTGTCTGCAGCAGGTGAAATGTCGACATGTTAGAATGGTGTGTACCTCCGTGCCCAACCAGGTCTAATAGGGTACACGGTGGCTCCTGTTCGCACAGTGGATCCTGCCCCTGCATGTCCCCCTCCCCACACCTCTGGCCTTGCCGTCCGGACCTGCTGCCAGGGGTAATGTCGGCTAGCTCTGCCCTTGCCACCCTCCGTCATACCAACCCCCCCACAGCTGGCCACCACCAGCCAGCGGGGCATCATGCGGCCCACGTCCAGCGCTCCTCTGTAGGGGCTACTGTGGCCGTTGCCCTTAGCGGGCCACATGATGCCCGCTGGCAGGTGAAGAACGGTCCACTCTAAAGCCCATCTACACTATTCCCTTATCGTCCATATGCCTATCCAATGACCATTTGAATGCGTTTAGTGTTGGCGAGTCCACTACTGTTGCAGGCAGGGCATTCCACGCCCTTACTACTCTCTGAGTAAAGAACCTACCTCTGACATCTGTCCTATATCTATCTCCCCTCAATTTAAAGCTATGTCCCCTCGTGCTGGACATCACCATCTGAGGAAAAAGGCTCTCACTGTCCACCCTATCTAATCCTCTGATCAGCTTGTATGCCTCAATTAAGTCACCTCTTAACCTTCTTCTCTCTAACGAAAACAGCCTCAAGTCCCTCAGCCTTCCCTCATAAGATCTTCCCTCCAGACCAGGCAACATCCTGTTAAATCTCCTCTGCACCCTTTCCAATGCTTCCACATCCTTCCTATAATGCGGCGACTAGAGTTTTGTATAACTGCAACATGACCTCATGGCTCCGAAACTCAATCCCTCTACCAATAAAAGTGAACACACCGTACGTCTTCTTAACAACCCTCTCAACCTGGGTGGGAACTTTCAGGAATCTATGTACATGGATACCGAGATCTCTCTGCTCATCCACACTACCAAGAATCTTACCATTAGCCCAGTACTCTGTCTTCCTGTTATTCCTTCCAAAATGAATCACCTCATACTTTTCTGCATTAAACTCCATTTGCCACCTCTCAGCCCAGCTCTGCAGCTTATCTATGTCCACCTGTATCCTATAACATCCTTCCGCACTGTCCACAACTCCACCGACTTTAGTGTCATCTGCAATTTTACTCACCCATCCTTTTACGCCCTCCTCCAGGTCATTTATAAAAATAAAAAACAGCAGTGGCCCCAAAACTGATCCTTGTGGTACACCATTAGTAACTGAACTCCAGGCTGAACATTTCCCATCAAACACCACCCTCTGTCTTCTTACAGCTAGCCAATTTCTGATCCAAACCCCTAAATCACCCTCAATCCCATGCCTCTGTATTTTCTGCAATAGCCTACCGTGGGGAACCTTATCAAACGCTTTACTGAAATCCATATACACCACATCAACTGCTTTACCCTCATCCACCTGTTTGGTCACCTTCTCAAAGAACTCAATAAGATTTGTGAGGCACGACCTACCCTTCACAAAACCGTTTTGACTATCCCTAATCAAATTACTCCTTTCTAGATGATTATAAATTCTATCTCTTATAAACCTTTCCAAGACTTTGCCCACAACAGAAGTAAGGCTCACTGGTCTATAGTTACCGGGGTTATCTCTACTCCCCTTCTTGAACAAGGGGACAACATTTGCTATCCTCCAGTCTTCTGGCACTATTCCTGCAGACAATGACGACATAAAGATCAAAGCCAAAGGCTCTGCAATCTCCTCCCTAGCTTCCCAGAGAATCCTAGGATAAATCCCATCCGGCCCAGGGGACTCATCTATTTTCACACTTTCCAGAATTGCTAACACCTCCTCCTTATGAACCTCAAACCCGTCTAATCTAGTAGCCTGAATCTCAATATTCTCCTCGACAACATTGTCTTTTTCCTGTGTGAATACTGACGAAAAATATTCATTTAACGCCTCTCCTATCTCCTCGGACTCCACGCACAACTTCCCACTACTGTCCTTGACTGGCCCTACTCTTACCTTAGTCATTCTTTTATTCCTGACATATCTATAGAAAGCTTTAGGGTTTTCCTTGATCCTACCTGCCAAGGACTTCTCATGTCCCATCCTGGCTCCTCTTAGCTCTCTCTTTAGGTCCTTCCTGGCTAACTTGTAACTCTCGAGCGCCCTAACTGAACCTTCACGTCTCATCTTTACATAAGCCTCCTTCTTCCTCTTGACAAGTGATCCAACTACTTTAGTAAACCACTATTCCCTCGCTCGACCACTTCCTCCCTGCCTGACAGCTACATACTTATTAAGGACACGCAGTAGCTGTTCCTTGAACAAGCTCCACATTTCCATTGTGCCCATCCCCTGCAGTTTCCTTCCCCATCCTATGCATCCTAAGTCTTGCCTCATCGCATTATAATTGCCTTTCCCCCAGCTATAACTCTTGCCCTGCGGTATATTGCTATCCCTTTCCATCGCTAAAGTAAACGTAACCGAATTGTGGTCACTATCACCAAAGTGCTCACCTACCTCCAAATCTAACAGCTGGCCGGGTTCATTACCCAGTACCACATCCAATACGGCCTCGCCTCTTGTTGGCCGATCAATGACACAAAGACGAGAGTAGGATGCAATCGAGACTTTATTACACAGAGATGTGTGGCCTCCTACAGCAGCTGGTTAAGTGGCTGCTGTACGGGGAGCACACATATTTATACTCCACCTACTGGGCGGAGTCAGCAGGCAGGAAACTACCCCCGTACCTGTAGTACAGGGTCTTACCACAAAACACCTACACCGGCATCCTCTATATACAATATATACATCAGTGGTGACTGCCACATTCACCCCCTGTTAAGATTGAGTCAGGCGGGGGTGTTGGAGAACTATATACAGGTAGATTTTTCAAAGTACAGAGAACAAAACAAAATTGAGTCCAGCAGGGTGGAGGGGAAAATTATGTACAGAGGGATGGTGTTTTAAAAGTCCAGGTCATGTTACAGACTTAGTCGGTCCGGAGCTTTGATCTGCCGTTGGGACCGCCGCAGTGCTGGCGGTGATTCCGGTGTCGGTTTGGTCTTCGGTGGCTCCGGGAGAGTGTCGAAATCCTCTTCATCCCCGAGTGTGGGCAAGGGGAGGACGGATTGTCCCGGGGCAGGGGCTGCGGTGGGGTGCGCCGGGGGAGGGGAGGGTAGCACCGGGTCGGGAGGGGGGGGTGTGTGGGGAACCAGCTGGTGCCAGGTCCCTGAGAGAGACAGTATCTTGGCAGCCATCAGGGGACGCTACGTAGGCGTACTGCGGGTTGGCGTGAAGTAGCTGTACCCTCTCAACCAACGGGTCCGCCCTGTGGAGTCGTACGTGTCTACGGAGGAGCACAGGTCCTGGAGCTGCCAGCCATGTCAGGAGCAACACCCCGGAGGTGGACTTCCTGAGGAAGGCAAAGAGACGTTCATGGGGGGTTTCATTCGTCGCGGTGCACAGGAGCGACCAAAAGGAGTGAAGGGCGTCGGGAAGGACCTCCTGCCAGCGGGAGGCCGGGAGATTTCTGGACCGTAGAGCCAGCTGGACGGCCCTCCAGACTGTCCCGTTCTCCCTCTCTACCTGCCTGTTTCCCCGGGGGTTGTAGCTGGTCGTCCTGCTGGAGGCGATACCCCTGCTGAGCAGGAACTTGTGTTGTTCCTCGTGACTTAATAAAGCTCGTAGTCTCAAATGTGGAGAAGATGCTTTATTGTGAATTCGTTCTCTCTTCAGAGCTCTATCTACGGCTACCTCAAATGCTACTGCTGGTGTGTCTGTCCTGCTACCAGTTCTGCCTTCCTCACTTCCTGTCCCGGTCTATTTATATGGCTCTCCCGTGCTCCCTCTAGTGTTTGCTCAGTTGTATTGCATCTAGTTAACTTGTGATCACCACATCCCCCTTTTTCTCTTTACATATTTTCTGTACATCGTTAAAGAAAATTGTACATCCTGTCCCGGTGTATTTATAGCTCTCCCTCTAGTGTTTGCTCAATTGTATTGTATCTAGTCAATCTACGAGAGAGAATGAGAATGAGAATGAGAGAATCGCTTATTTTCACAAGTAGGCTTCAATGAAGTTACTGTGAAAAGCCCCTAGTCGCCACATTCCGGCGCCTGTCCGGGGAGGCTGGTACGGGAATCGAACCGTGCTGCTGGCCTGCTTGGTCTGCTTTAAAAGCCAGCGATTTAGCTCAGTGAGCTAAACCAGCCCACCACATCCCCCTTTTTCTCTTTACATATTTTCTGTACATCGTTAAAGAAAATTATACAAAACAGTTACTTACGATATGCGTATCTATACAAGTGATGGTGCTATTGCATATTTTTTTTACAAAGCCAATGTATTTATGAGTCCAATCTTAATAAAACATTTATGAGTCCAAACTTGATGAATTTGTTCAGTTTTTCTTTTCTTTTTGTTGTTGATGACGTGGTGATATTGATATTGCAGCTCCGTTGTGAATGTTGTTGGTGTTCCTTGTTATTTTAAGTACCCAATGCGTCATCCCGAGGTGTTTGCATGGTCACATCACTGATGTTGACTGGCATGGCCTTTTTTCTGTGCTTGTGGTGTTGATTTATTGTCTCATCCGCCTTGGATGCTGGTGTGCTTGCTCGTTCTGGAGCAGACGTGAGTTTGTGCGATTCGTTGTCATCCCATGACATGTTCGTAGTCTTGTCATCGTTTTGCGGTGTGCTGTGGCAGTGTCCTTCATGTGCCAAGTAGTACCATTGTGTACAAGTTGTTGTTTCATTGCTGTTGTTTCTGTCGTTCCTGTTTTTGTTGTTTTTGTTGCCGTACTTGTTGCTGTTTTTGTCGTTTCTGTCTTTGGTGTTGTCGCCATCGTTGTTCCTGACTTTGTTGTTTTCGTTGCCGTTCTTGTTGCTGTTCTTGTCGTTTCTGTCTTTGGTGTTGTCGCTATCTTTGTTCCTGACTTTGTTGTTTTCGTTGCCGTTCTTGTTGTTTCTGTCTCTGTCGTTGTCGCTATCTTTGTGCCTGACTTTGTTGTTTGTCTTGTCGCGCTTCATGTTGCTTTTGTTCTTGCTGTTGTTGTTCTCGTTTCTGCTGTGCTTCTTGCTATTGTTGTTGGTCTTGTCGCGCTTCATGTTGCTTTTGTTCTTGCTGTTGTTGTTCTTGTTTCTGCTGTGCTTCTTTTGACTTTTGTTTTTCTTGTTATACTCTATTCGTGTCCCGAGTGGATAATTTGAGTCATTGAACATTTCGTCTCGAGAATGGTGAGAATGATCTGATGTTGCATCGGTGCTGGTGACATCCATCATGTGTGGAGGATTTGATTCCTCATCTTTGCTTTCTTGGTGCTCCTCTTCTGGAGTCAACTTCTTCTCGATTTCATTTGACGCGGTGTCTCTGGATTCTTGGCGCTCCTCGTCTGGAGTCAAAAACTTCATGATTACAATTGACGTGGTGTCTGTGGACTCTTGACGCTCCTCTTCTGGAGTCAAAATCTGCATGATTTCAGTTGACGTGGTGTCTCTGGACTCTTGGTGCTCCTCTTCTGTAGTTAAAATCTTCATGATTTCTGTTGATGTTGTCTCACTGGACTCCAGGTGCTCCTCTTCTGGAGTAAAAATCTGCATGGTTTCTGTTGGCGTGGTCTCTCTGGACTCCAGGTGCTCCTCTTCTGGAGTCAAAATCTGCATGTTTTCTTTCGGCGTTGTCTCTCTGGACTGTTGGGTGGCCCGACTCTGTGCTTCTGTACAGACAAGCTGAGAACTGTCAGTCTCGCTGTGATCCTGTACGTCGAGTGTGATCACCCGTCACCGTTTTCGCGCTGTGCTTCTGTACAGACAAGCTGAGAACTGTCAGTCTCGCTGTGATCCTGTACGTCGAGTGTGATCACTTTGTCACTGTTTTCTCATGCAGTGGGTAGAGGTGCATTGTCTTCTTCTTGTTCATGTGAGCTTGGTAGACTTTCATAGTCTGCTTGCGGTTGCTCAGACACAGCGGGTTTACCTTCATGGTCTTGTTCATGCATGGTGTTCTCCAGGGAGTGTTTGCTTGCATCCCTGTTGGAGTCTTTCATCACTCGCACTGTGGAGCCTGTCATCGCTCACTCTGTGGAGTCTTTCTGTGCTCTCTGTGTGGCGTCGTCTTCGTCTTGGGTATTGCTGTCATCCAATGTATCGACGAGCTGCCATGGCATCATGGTGTTGGATTCATCTACCACAAGTAGATTCGTGTTGAGCTTTGCAACGGTGTCGCTGATGCTGTGATAAGCATATCCAAATAACTCAGCCATCTCTGAGTAGTATTCTTTGAAACCCAAATCATCTTGGTTGGCTTCTTCTACCACGAGTTGATTCGTGTTGAACTTTGCGACCGTGTCGCTGATGCTGTGATTAGCATATCCAACTGACTCAGCCATGTCTGAGTAGTATTCTTCGAAAACCAAATAATCTTGGTTGGATTCATCTACCACGAGTTGGTTCGTGTTGTACTTTGCGACCGTGTCGCTAATGCTGTGATAAGCATATCCGACTGACTCAGCCATGTCTGCGAGGTAATCTTCGAAAAACAAATCATCTTTTGTTGTTTCGGAATTCTTTTTGTTCTCTTCACTTTGGGTGGTGCAGACTGCTGTTTCCAGGGTGTTGTGCGAGTTATTTTTAACTGCTGGTTTAAGTTCAGGCGTTTTTCTGTGTTCTGAGGCAAGAAAATTTGCTTTTACCACTTTAAGTGTCTTGTTTTCAATTTTCGGGCATTTCCCTTTTAAGTAGGCGTGGTCGGGATGCTCAGACGTTATGACGTCACGCGTAGGAATGAATTGCGCATGCGCAAATCGGCCTTCCTCCTTCACTGTGCGGTTTTGTGTCCATTGCGCATGCGCGGCTTGCGCATGCGCATAACGATCGGCACCGCGACCTTTTTTAAACTGCGCATGCGCGGCTTCCGGTTCCGGCGCATGCGCAGACGCAATTTGTAGTTTTTTGCTTGCCCGAGACTGCAAAATGTGCTGCGACGCCATTTTATCGCGGATTTCAGCGTTTTTTCTTCCTAAAAGTTGTAAGTTACCTTTTCTTTCCGATCTGGACTGGATTTCAGCGTTTTGGCTTTGTGAAACATTCATGTTATTTCTTCTTTTTGATCTGTACTTTTCACTCGCGATTTCTTGTTCTTTTCGTGATTTTTTAAGTTTTGCATCACTCAGCCTCTCTGCAGTTTGGCCTCTGAGCATGCCTTGCTGTTCAAATTCCTTACAGTACTCTTCAAATTTGTTTAGTATCGTTTGTAAGCTGTTTCTGTCTTCACCTTTTGAGTATTTAAATCCATTATAAACTTTCGTAGCTTCATGTCCTTCGATGAGAATTGCTATTTTAATTTCGTCTGAGGCTGCTTCTGCATCATATGCTATGATAGCGAAATCGAACCATTGTTTAAACCTTTTCCAGACACTTTTTACATTTCCAGTCGTGACCAGCTGAAGTGTGAATCCAAGGCACTTCCTCCCATCAGCGATGCCTTCCCAAGTCGAATGTCCAGTAGGAGATTTCCATGCCATTTTGTTCTTTCTGTGTCTGCCACTGAGTTGTCCTGTAGTAAGCATCTGAAGCCACTCCTGGGTACCATGTGTTGTTCCTCGTGACTTAATAAAGCTCGTAGTCTCAAATGTGGAGAAGATGCTTTATTGTGAATTCGTTCTCTCTTCAGAGCTCTACCTACGGCTACCTCAAATGCTACTGCTGGTGTGTCTGTCCTGCTACCAGTTCTGCCTTCCGTGAAGTGTGTCCTCACTTCCTGTCCCGGTCTATTTATATGGCTCTCCCATGCTCCCTCTAGTGTTTGCTCAGTTGTATTGCATCTAGTTAACTTGTGATCACCACAGAACTGACACAGCTTATCACTCATGAACGAGGATCCCCTGTCACTGTGGATGTAGACGGGGAAACCGAACAGAGCGAAGATTGTGTTTCGGGCTTTGATGACGGTGGCAGACGTGGGATGGCAAAGGGGAATCTGGAATACTCATCGACCATACTGAGGAAGTACGTGTTACGGTCGATGGAGGGGTGGGGCCCTTTGAAATCCACGCTGAGGCGTTCAAAGGGGCGGGAGGCCTTCACCAGGCGCACGCGGTCCGGCCGGTAGAAGTGCAGTTTGCACTCTGCGCAGACCTGGCAGTCTCTGGTGATCGCCCTGACTTCCTCGATGGAGTAGGGCAGATTGCGAGCCTTGATGAAGTGATAAAAACATGTGACCCCCCGGGTGACAGAGGTGGTCGTGCAGAGTCCGAAGTCAGTCTACTTGTGCGCCGGCACATGTACCTCGGGATAGGGCATCGGGGGCTCGTTGAGCTTACCGGGGTGATACAAAATCTCGTAATTGTAGGTGGAGCGCTCGATCCTCCACCTCTAGATTTTATCATTTTTGATCTTGCCCCGCTGTGTGTTGTTGAACGTGAAGGCAACCGACCGTTGGTCAGTGAGGAGAGTGAATCTCCTGCCGCACAGCTTCAACGATGGCTTGGGCCTCTTTTTTGACGGAGGAGTGCCGAATTTCGGAGGTGTGTAGGGTTCGTGAGAAAAATGCCATGGGCCTGCCTGCCTGGTTGATGGTGGCGGCTAGAGAGACATCTGATGCATTGTTCTCGTCTTGAAATGGTGACGTCTCGTCGACTGCGTGCATTGCGGCCTTGGCGATGTCGGCCTTAATACGGTTGAAGGCCTGGTGTCCCTCGGCCGTCAGAGGAAGCAGAGTGGATTGAATGAGTGGACAGGTCTTGTCTGCATAGTTTAGGACCCACTGGGGGTAATAAGAGAAGAACCCCAGGCAGCGTTTGAGGGCCTTGGGGCAGTGGAGGAGGGGAAGCCCCATGAGGGGGCGCATGCGGTCAGGATCGGGCCCCAGAACTCCGTTCTGGATCACATAGCCAAGGATGGCTAAGCAGTTCATGCTGAATACGCGCTTCTCCTTGTTGTAAGTGAGGTTGAGGAAAGTGGAGGTGTGGAGAAATTTGGCAAGGTCGGCATCATGGCCCTGCTGGTCGTGGCCGCAGATGGTGATGTTGTCCAGGTACGGGAAGGTGGCCTGCAGTCCGTTCCGGTCAACCATTCGGTCCATTTCCCGTTAGAAATCCGAGACCCCGTTGGTGACGTCGAAGGGAACCCTGAGGAAGTGATACAGGCGACCGTCCGCCTCGAAGGCAGTGTATGGACGGTCCGCCTTGCGGATGGGGAGCTGGTGGTAGGCGGATTTCAGGTCCGCAGTTGAGAAGACCCGGTACTGTGCAATCTGATTGACCATATCAGATATGCGAGGGAGGGGGTACGCGTTGAGCTGCGTGTACCGGTTGATGGTCTGGCTGTAGTCCACGACCATTCTGTGTTTCTCCCCAGTTTTCACCACCACCACTTGGGCTCTCCAGGGGCTGTTGCCGGCCTCGATGATACCCTCCCGAAGCAGCCGCTGGACCTCCGACCTGATGAAGGTCCTGTGTTGGGCGCTGTACCGTCTGCTCCTGGTGGCGACGGGTTTGCAATCCAGAGTTATGTTTGCAAATAGGGAAGGTGGGTCGACCTTTAGGGGTGGTCGGGGCCTGCCGGATTTCAGGGTTAGGCTCTGGAGGTTCCACTGGAAGTCTAGGCCGAGTAGCAAGGCAGTGCAGAGGTTGGGGAGGACGTAGAGGCGGAAGCCGCTGAACTCTACGTTCTGGACAGTGAGAGTCACTATGCAGTTTTCCTGGATCGCCACGGAGTGGGACCCGGAAGCCAGGGAGATTCTCTGGTTGGCGGGGTGTACCGCGAGAGAGCAGCGCCTGGTTGGCGGGGTGTACCGCGAGGGAGCAGCGCCTGGTTGGCGGGGTGTACCGCGAGGGAGCAGCGCCTGGTTGGCGGGGTGTACCGCGAGGGAGCAGCGCCTGGTTGGCGGGGTGTACCGCGAGGGAGCAGCGCCTGGTTGGCGGGGTGTACCGCGAGGGAGCAGCGCCTTACCGTATCGGGGTGAATGAAGCTCTCGGTGCTCCCAGAGTCCAGCAGACAGGAGATCTCATGCCCATTGATCTTCACGTTGGTGGAAGCAGTTGACAAGTTGTGTGGGCGAGACTGGTCAATCGTGACCGAGGCGGGATGCGGCTGGTCGTCGATGGTGGCAGGCGACGAGGTGCCCGGCTGGCATGGGTCCTGGTACGATGGCGGCGCCAATGGGCCGCACGTGTCGTGGGGAAGACAAGATGGCGGCTCCCACATGCCGTTTGTGGTGGGGGTTGAACAAGATGGCGACTCCCATGGGCCGCATGTGGTCCGAGGAGGGGAAGATGGCGGCGCCCACTGGTCACACGTGGGGGGAGTTGGAACAATAGCGGCGACTGCGCAGGCCTGGCACACCGCAGCAAATTGTCCCTTTTTGCCACAGGCCTTACAATGGGCGCTCTGGGCCGGGCAGCGCTGTCGGGGGTGTTTAGGCTGCCCACAGAAGTAACATTTGGGACCCCCGGGGTTGGTTGGCTGCCGTGTGGCACAGGCTGGGGGGGGGGTGTCACTGGTGAGGTCCACGCTGGGGCGGCCGTCTGCGGAGTCCACGATACAGGGGGGGGTGGGCCACGCGGACGGGGGCGTAGGCCTGAATGCTGCGTGAAGTGACCGTGAGCGAGAGCACTAGGTTTTCTGTCTCCGCGAGGTCGAGCGTGGCCGCTACTGAGAGGCGCTGGCGGATGTAATCGGACCCTATCCCTGTGACAAAAGCATCTCTCATGAGCAAGTTCGAGTGTCCCGTGGCCGTGACGGCCTGACAGTCACAGTCTCTAACTCGGGGAGTCAGGGCACGCCAGAAATCTTCCACTGACTCACCAGGAAGCTGACGACGAGTGGAGAGGGGGTGCCTGGCGTAGAGCGTGTTCGTCCGCTGAGCGTAGTTTTCCTTCAGTAGCCCCATGGCGTCTGCGTAGGTCGGGGCGTCCTGGATAGCAGAAAAACGTTGGAGCTCAGCCGCGTGTAGAGGATCTGAATGTTCTGACCTTCAGGAATTGGGTGTGGTGCAGACCTGATGTAAGCTTCGAAACAGGCCAATGTTGAAAGTCCTTTTTGGCGTTGCCTGATTGCGGATCCAGCTGCAGGCGATCCGGCTTGATGCGGAGGTCCATCTTCTGAAAACTTAGTGTAATAAATTGGTTTAGCTCACTAAGCTAAATCGCTGGCTTTTAAAGCAGACCAAGCAGGCCAGCAGCACGGTTCGATTCCCGTACCAGCCTCCCCGAACAGGCGCCGGAATGTGGCGTCTAGGGGCTTTTCACAGTAACTTCATTGAAGCCTACTTGTGACAATAAGTGATTTTCATTTTCATTTTCATTACACAAAGACGAGAGTTGAATGTAATCGAGACTTTATTACACAGAGATGTGTGGCCTCCTACAGCAGCTGGCGAAATGGCTGCTGTACGGGGAGCACACATATTTATACTCCACCTACTGGGCGGAGCCAGCAGGCAGGGAACTACCCCCGTACCTGTAGCACAGGGCATTACCACAAAACACCTACACCGACATCCTCTATATACAATATATACATCAGTGGTGACTACCACATAAAGTACTCGAACTATAGCATTTCCAGTCAATATTTGGACAGTTAAGTCCCCCATAACAACTAAAGAACAAAGAACAAAGAAAAGTACAGCACAGGAACAGGCCCTTCGGCCCTCCAAGCCCGTGCTGACCATGCTGCCCGACTAAACTACAATCTTCTCCACTTCCTGGGTCCGTATCCCTCTATTCCCATCCTATTCATATATTTGTCCAGATGCCCTTAAAAGTCACTATCGTCCCTGCTTCCACCACCTCCTCCGGCAGCGAGTTCCAGGCACCCACTACCCTCTGTGTAAAAAACTTACCTCGTATATCTCCTCTAAACCTTGCCCCTCGCACCTTAAACCTATGCCCCCGAGTAATCGACCCCTCTACCCTGGGAAAAAGCCTCTGACTATCCACTCTGTCTATGCACTCATAATTTTGTAGACCTCTATCAGGTCGCCCCTCAACCTCCATTGTTCCAGTGAGAACAAACCGAGTTTATTCAACCGCTCCTCATAGCGAATGCCCTCCATACCGGGCAACATCCTGGTAAATCTCTTCTGCACCCTCTCTAAAGCTTCCACAGCCTTCTGGTAGTGTGGCGACCAGAATTGAACACTGTACTCCAAGTGTGGCCGAACTAAGGTTCTATTCAGCTGCAACATGACTTGTCAATTTTTATACTCAATGACCCGGCCAATGAAGGCAAGCATGCCGTATGCCTTCTTGACTACCTTCTCCAACTGTGTTGCCCCTTTCAGTGACCTCTGGACCTGTACACCTAGATCTCTCTGACTGTCAATACTCTTGAGGCTTCTACCATTCACTGTATATTCACTACCTGCATTAGACCTTCCAAAATGCATTACCTCACATTTGTCCGGATTGAACTCCATCTGCCATCTCTCCGTCCAAGTCTCCAAACGATCTAAATCCTGCTGTACCCTCTGACTGTCCTCATCGCTATCCGCAATTGCATCAACCTTTGTGTCGTCTGCAAACTTACTAATCAGAGCAGTTACATTTCCTCCAAATCATTTATATAGACTACGAACAGCAAAGGTCCCAGCACTGATCCCTGCGGAACACCACTGGTCACAGCCCTCCAATTAGAAAAGCACCCTTCCATTGCTACTCTCTGCCTTCTATGACCTAGCCAGTTCTGTATCCACCTTGCCAGCTCACCCCTGATCCCGTGTGACTTCACCTTTTGTACCAGTCTACCATGATCTCATTCATGATCTCATAGTTAGGGATCCTCTCGGAAGGAGCAATCACAATATGGTGGAATTTAAAATACAGATGGAGGGTGAGAAAGTAAAATCAAATACTAGTGTTTTGTGTTTAAACAAAGGAGATTACAAGGGGATGAGAGAAGAACTAGCTAAGGTAGACTGGGAGCTAAGACTTTATGGTGGAACAGTTGAGGAACAGTGGAGAACCTTCCAAGCGATGTTTCACAGTGCTCAGCAAAGGTTTATACCAACAAAAAGGAAGGACGGAAGAAAGAGGGAAAATCGACCGTGGATATCTAAGGAAATAAGGGAGAGTATCAAATTGAAGGAAAAAGCATATAAAGTGGCAAAGATTGGTGGGAGACTAGAGGACTGGGAAATCTTTAGGGGGCAACAGAAAGCTACTAAAAAAGCTATAAAGAAGAGTAAGATAGAGTATGAGAGTAAACCTGCTCAGAATATAAAAACAGACAGTAAAAGGTTTTACAAATATGTAAGACAAAAAAGAGTGGCTAAGGTAAATATTGGTCCTTTAGAGGATGAGAAGGGAGTTTTAATAATGGGAAATTAGGAAATGGCTGAGGAACTGAACAGGTTTTTTGGGTCAGTCTTCACAGTGGAAGACACAAATAACATGCCAATGACTGATAGAAATGAGGCTATGACAGGTGAGGACCTTGAGAGGATTGTTTTCACTAAGGAGGGAGTGATGGGCAAGCTAATGGGGCTAAAGGTAGACAAGTCTCCTGGCCCTGATGGAATGCATCCCAGAGTGCTAAAAGAGATGGCTAGGGAAATTGCAGATGCACTAGTGATAATTTACCGAAATTCACTAGACTCTGGGGTGGTCCCGGTGGATTGGAAATTAGCAAACGTGACGCCACTGTTTAAAAAAGGAGGTAGGCAGAAAGCAGGAAATTATAGGCCAGTGAGTTTAACTTCGGTAATAGGGAAGATGCTGGAATCTATCATCAAGGAAGAAATTGCGAGGCATCTGGATAGAAATTGTCCCATTGGGCAGACGCAGCATGGGTTCGTAAAGGGCAGGTCATGCCTAACTAATTTAGTGGAATTTTCTGAGGACATTACCAGTGCAGTAGATAACGGGGAGCCGATGGATGTGGTATATCTGGATTTCCAGAAAGCCTTTGACAAGGTGCCACACAAAAGGTTGCTGCATAAGATAAAGATGCATGGCATTAAGGGTAAAGTAGTAGCATGGATAGAGGATTGGTTAACTAATAGAAAGCAAAGAGTTGGGATAAATGGGTGTTTCTCTGGTTGGCAATCAGTAGCTAGTGGTGTCCCTCAGGGATCTGTGTTGGGTCCACAATTGTTCACAATTTACATAGATGATTTGGAGTTGGGGACCAAGGGCAATGTGTCCAAGTTTGCAGATGACACTAAGATGAGTGGTAAAGTACAGAGGATACTGGAAGTCTGCAGAGGGATTTGGATAGGTTAAGTGAATGGGCTAGGGTCTGGCAGATGGAATACAATGTTGACAAATGTGAGGTTATCCATTTTGGTAGGAATAACAGCAAACAGGATTATTATTTAAACGATAAAATATTAAAACATGCCGCTGTTCAGAGAGACTTGGGTGTGCTAGTGCATGAGTCACAGAAGGTTAGTTTACAAATGCAACAGGTGATTAAGAAGGCAAATGGAATTTTGTCCTTCATTGCTAGAGGGATGGAGTTTAAGACTAGGGAGGTTATGTTGCAATTGTATAAGGTGTTAGTGAGGCCACACCTGGAGTATTGTGTTCAGTTTTGGTCTCCTTACTTGAGAAAGGACGTACTGGCGCTGGAGGGTGTGCAGAGGAGATTCACTAGCTTAATCACAGAGCTGAAGGGGTTGGATTAGGAGGAGAGGTTGAGTAGACTGGGACTGTACTCGTTGGAATTTAGAAGGATGAGGGGGGATCTTATAGAAACATTTAAAATTATGAAGGGAATAGATAGGATAGATGCGGGTAGGTTGTTTCCACTGGCGGGTGACAGCAGAACTAGGGGACATAGCCTCAAAATAAGGGGAAGTAGATTTAGGACTGAGTTTAGGAGGAACTTCTTCACCCAAAGGGTTGTGAATCTATGGAATTCCTTGCCCAGTGAAGCAGTTGAGGCTCCTTCATTACATGTTTTTAAGGTAAAGATAGATAGTTTTTTGAAGAATAAAGGGATTAAGGGTTATGGTGTTCGGGCCGGAAAGTGGAGCTGAGTCCACAAAAGATCAGCCATGATCTAATTGAATGGCAGAGCAGGCTCGAGAGGCCAGATGGCCTACTCCTGCTCCTAGTTCTTATGTTCTTATGTTATGAGGGACCTTGTCAAAGGCCTTACTGATGTCTATATAGTCAACATCCACTGCTCTCCCTGCACCAATCATCTTTGTGACCTCCTCAAAAAACTCTATCAATTTAGTGAGACATGACCTCCCCTTCACAAAAACATGCTGCCTCTCACTAATACGTCCATTTGCTTCCAAATGGGAGTAGATCCTGACTCGAAGAATTCTCTCCAGTAATTTCCCTACCACTGACGTAAGGTTCACCGGCCTGTAGTTCCCTGGATTATCCTTGCTACCCTTCTTAAACAAAGAAACAGCATTGGCTGTACTCCAGTCCTCCTTCAGGACATCACCTGAAGACAGTGAGGATCCAAAGATTTCTGTCAAGGCCTCAGCAATTTCCTTTCTAGCCTCCTTCAGTATTCTGGGGTAGATTCCATCAGGCCCTGGGGACTTATCTACCTTAATATTTTTCAAGATGCCCAACACCTCGCCTTTTTGGATCTCAATGTGCCCCAGGCTATCTACACACCCTTCTCCAGACTCAACATCCACCAATTCCTTCTCTTTGGTGAATACTGATGCAAAGTATTCATTTAGTACCTCACCCATTTCCTCCGGCTCCACACATAGATTCCCTCGCCTATCCTTCAGTGGGCCAACCCTTTCCCTGGCTATCTGTTGCTTTTTATGTACGTGTAAAAAGCCTTGGAATTTTCCTAAACCCGATTTGCCAATGACTTTTCGTGACCCCTTTTAGCCCTCCTGACTCCTTGCTTAAGTTCCTTCCTACTTTCCTTATATTCCACACAGGCTTCGTCTGTTCCCAGCCTTATAGCCCTGACAAATGCTTCCTTTTTCTTTTTGACGAGGCCTACAATATCTCTCATTATCCAAGAGATAACAAGAGTGGTCTCGTTACCCTGTTACTTTCGCTCCTATCCAGAATCATCTTTGCAATCCTTTCCTCTACATCATTGGAACTATAGAAAACTCCCAACAGGGTGACCTCTCCTTTCCTGTCTCTAACCTCAGCCCATACTACCTCAGTAGATGAATCCTCATCAAACGTCCTTTCTGCCACCGTAATACTGTCCTTGACTAACAATGCTACCCCTCCCCCTCTCTTACCACCTTCCCTGAGCTTACTGAAACATCTAAACCCCAGAACCTGCAACAACCATTCCTGTCCCTGCTCTATCCATGTCTCCGAAATGGCCACAACATCGAGATCCCAGGTACCAACCCATGCCGCAAGTTCACCCACCTTATTCTGGATGCTCCTGGCATTGAAGTAGACACATTTTAAACCACCTTCCTGCCTACCGGTACACTCCTGCAACCTTGAAACCTTACTCAAGACCTCACTACTCTCAACCTCCTGTATACTGGAGCTACAATTCAGGTTCCCAATCCCCTGCTGAATTCGTTGAAACGTCCCCGAAGAGCATTAACAAATTTCCCCCCCCAGGATATTGGTACCCCTTTGGTTCAGGTGTAGACCATCCCGTTTGTAGAGGTCCCACCTACCCCAGAATGAGCCAAAATTATCCAGGTATCCGAATCCCTCCCTCCTGCACCATCCCTGTAGCCACATGTTCAACTGCTCTCTCTCCCTATTCCTCGACTCAATAGCACGTGGCACGGGTAACAACCCAGAGATAATAACTCTGTTTGTTCTAGCTCTAAGATTCTACCCTAGCTCCCTGAATTCCTGCCTTTCATCCCCATCCCTTTTCCTACCTATGTCATTGGTTCCTATGTGGACCACGACTTGGGGCTGCTCCCCCTCCCCCGAGACATCACGGGCCCTGGCACCTGGGAGGCAACACACCAACCGCGAGTCTCTCTCATTCCCACAGGATCGCCTATCTATCCCCCTAACTATGGAGTCTCAATGACTCATGCTCTACTGCTCTTCCCCCTTCCCTTCTGAGCAACAGGAACAGACTCTGTGCCAGAGAGCTGTACCCCATGGCTGACCCCTGGTAAGTCATCCCCCCACCAGTATCCAAAGCAGTATACCTGTTACTAAGGGGAACAACCACAGAGGATCCCTGTACTGACTGCTTACCCCCAGCCCCTCTCACCGTCACCCATCTATCTTCATTCTTCAGAGTAACTACATCCCTGAAGCTTCTATCTATGACCACATCTGCCTCCCGAATGATCCAAAGTTCATCCAGCTCCAGCTCCAGTTCCCTAATACGGTTTCTGAGGAGCTGGAGTTGGGTGCACTTCCCACAGGTGAAATCAGCAGGGACACTGACGACGTCCCTCACCTCAAACATTCTGCAGGAGGAACATTGCACTGTCTTCCCTGCCACCCCCTCTGGATAACTTGCGGATAAAACAAGAAAAAGAAAGAGCTGACCTGATATTCACTCAACCCCTTAGGTTAGAGGCGGTGGCTCCTCTCGCACTTTTAAATCTCCGGCTCCTGTCCCGCTTTAAGATTAAGAATAAGCCACCTAGTCCCACCTTCTCACGGGTAAATAGAGATGGGCAGTAAAATCTGACGTTAACACTCGCTTCCTGGACATGAATTATTCTTTAAAAAAAGAAAAAGAAGTAACCTGCATTTCAGGACCTCCCAAAGTGATTGGCAGCTCATGAGGAACGTCGGTTCTTTGACATGCGATGTAAATATTAGTGTTGGAGAGGAGTGAAATAAATATTAATGCCAATTGAATTTGAAGCTGGCACCAGCCCAGGCACCACAGGCCACAAACACTCACTCAATTCCCCAGCAACACTTGCCAAATGCGCCAATTCATTATCCGCTCAATCCCAGGAGCTGATAAACACATCAAAGCCCTCTTTGCACCTCCAGCATTACTACTCCATTGGGTTACCAGGGCGTGCTTCATTCCCCGTGCTTGTTGCCTGCATCTCAATCTCACAAAAGAACCTGCAGTAATATCGTGACAACCGCGGGCTCCCAAAACCTCTTTGGAGCCGAATGTCGCACTTTTTGAAACGTAATGACAGCTGCAATAAAGGAAACGTGCCGACCAATAAATGCACAGCAAGATTCCACACACATCAGTGCGGTAATAATAATCTTTATTATTATCACAAGTCAGCTGAGATTAACAGTGCAATGAAGTTACTGTGAAAAGCCCCTAGTCGCCACATTCTGGCGCCTGTTCAGGTAACAGAGGGGGATTCAGAATGTCCAATTCACCTAACAGCACGTCTTTCGGGACTTGTGGGAGGAAACCGGGGCACCCGGAGGAAACCCACGCAGACACGGTGAGAACGTGCAGACTCCGCACGGACAGTGACCCAAGCCGGGAATCGAACCCGGGTCCCGAGCAACAGTGCTAACCCCTGCGCTACCGTGCTGCCCAAGTGGCCAGTTAATCTTATTTTTTTTCATGATGATGTTTGAGGAATGATAGCCAGGATCCCGGCAGTGGGGCGAGGTGGGGGGGGGGGGGGGGGGGGGGGGGGGGGGACTCCTGCTCGTCTCACAACAACAGAATGAGACACTTCATGGAGGTAGAAACAGATGAGGCACGTCCGGCAGTGCAGCGACCCCACAGTCCCGCGGTGCAGTGGCACAGCACCAAAAGCCCTGAAATTCGATATCTCCAGTACTGCAAGCAGAGGACAGAACATCGCTGAAAAACCTCTCCGCATACCTTCACACAATCAAAGCCCACACTCCCTCTCAGTGCCACTCCAGATCAGCCCAAGCAAGAGCACTACAAATTAAAATATAATATTCGATTCGCCCTCCTTTCCTCTGCTCCAAGTGGACGGCCACGGCCGTGCAGTGTGACCCAGTCCTCTCTCCGTGTAACTGTGCCCAGCGATTACCCTGCAGGTCAACACCATTCGTCAGGTCATCCATTAGGGAATTAAAACAGCCACATCTGACTGGCACAGGGCTCCATGCCATTGTATTTGATCAGTATTCATTGCTTAAGAATGCCTGCTTTGGAGGAACAACAACAAAAGCTGCCAGTTTTATAGCAACTTCAGCATCGTAAACCATGCCAGGTGCTTTGTGAGAGCTTTATCAATGACAGTCTGACACTGAGCAACATCGGGGCAGGTTACCACTTGGTGACCACGAAGGCAGAGATTTTAAGGAGCAGCTTAAAGGTGGAGAGAGAGCGAGAGAGAGAGAGAGAGAGAGAGAGGGAGGAGAACATACAGAACGTAGAACTGTACAGCACAGAACAGGCCCTTCGGCCCACAATGTTGTGCCCAACTAGTCCGAAACTAAGATCAAATCAACCTACTCCCAATCATTCTGGTGTGCTCCATGTGCCTATCCAATAACCGCTTGAAAGTTCCTAAAGTGCCCGACTCCACTATCACAGCAGGCAGTCCATTCCACACCCTAACCACTCTCTGAGTAAAGAACCTACCTCGGACATCCCTCCTATATCTCCCACC
>NC_052146.1:4337840-4447816 GCF_902713615.1 Scyliorhinus canicula
CAGAGAGAGAGGTTGGAGGTGATTACAGAGAGAGAGGTTGGAGGTGATTACAGAGAGAGAGGTTGGAGGTGATTACAGAGAAAGAGGTTGGAGGTGATTACAGAGAGAGAGGTTGGAGGTGATTAGAGGGAGAGGAGTTTGAGGTGGTTACAGAGAGAGAGGTTGGAGGTGATTAGAGGGAGAGGAGTTTGAGCTGATTACAGAGATAGGGAGCACATGTGGCCATGGAACGTTTTGAAAATTAGGATTGAGATGGTGGATGAGACATTGTTGAACTGGAAGCCCATGTTGGTCTGCGAACACGGGGCTGATGTGTGTGAGCTTGGGTTTTTGAATGGACTGAAATTGAGAGTGTGGAGGATGAGGGTTTGATCAGGGGAGCTTTAGGATCAGAGAGCCAGGAGTCGGCAAAAGGTTTGTGTTAAATTCAGGTCAATCAGATTCCTGATCACGTGTCCTGCCTGTAATAGGTCTGATTCCCCAATCTCCAGCCTTCATTCCTGGGAAAGACAAAGGAAAATATCTGGTGACCAGGCCAATAAATCTCTGTCACAAACCCCTGTCAGATTCTGCCAAGGCGACCGTGACTCAGGAACCATCAAAGTGATTCGTTAGAGGATTGATCACGGGGCATGAGAAAATACTCAAAACATACTCACAATGGTGTAGCTCCTCCACTTTAGGGGGAAATGTGAAAATGCTGCCTGATATGTTGGCAGTGTTAATAATACAATGTGGAAGTACATCATTTCTGTGTGTGTGTTGCTGAAGTGGTAAAGGTCGTGGGTTTGGAATGTGCTGTCGAAGAAGAATCGGTGAGTTGGTGCAGTGAATCTGGCAGTTGGTACACACGGCTGTGCGTCGGTGTTGGAGGACATGTTCAATCGAAGGGGTGTCCTGGATGGTGTTGAGTTTTGTGAGTGTCGTTGGAGCTGCACTGGACACACACAAACCCTCACACCCCTGACTTGTGCCAAGGTCAGAACACACATTTGCACAAACCCTCTGCGGCGTGCAAAAAAAAAATCCACCTCAATTTATTTTTATAAAATGCTGCCCCCATGATGCTAATAATGAAAGGAAATGAAAATCGCTTATTGTCACAAGTCGGCTTCAAATGAAGTCACTGTGAAAAGCCCCTAGTCGCCACATTCCGGCGCCTGTTCGGGGAGGCTGGTACGGGAATTGAACCGTGCTGCCTGAAATAGATAGCACTGTTTGATCGGCTCTTGCAAACTGCTCTAACGTGAAACAGCTGGGAATGATAAATTGCCTGGTGCGGCTGGAGAGCACATTGCAGAGTGTGATTGTGGGTGAAAATGGAGTGTCAGCGAGATTTTGGATTTATGGTTTGTTGAGTTTAAGAGAATTTTTGTGGTATGTGAGAAGGGGCCATTGACCATTTTAATTATCTTTCATGCTTGTGCCTGTGTGTTGAGGTCCTAAGGTCAGGAGCATGTGGCCTGCCCGTGTTGCGGTGTAACTCACTGCAGAGAGCAGTATTGTTTTAGAAGCAGATTCATTTCTGCTGTCCTTGATGTCAGTGTTGGAGTTCTGTTTGCTTTGCTGGTTTCCGGTTAAGCAATACCTCCTTGTTTCCGACCTCCTGCATCATCTTGCCCCTTCCCTATCTCTATAACCATCTCCAACTGCTCTGGGGTCTCTGCGCTCCTCCAACCTTGGCCTCCGGCACATCCCCCCCCCCCCCCCCCGATTCCCTTTGTCCCAACGTTCCGTGCCGTCAGTTCTCTGGGAACTGACCTCTGAAATTCCCTTCCTAAACCCCTCCTCCTTTCTCCCTCACTTTCCCCCTTCACCACAGAATCACAGGATTGCTGCAGTGCAGAATGTGGCCATTCGGCCCATCGTAACTGCACCAGGTCTCCAGATGAGCATCGTGACTCAGTCCCGTCCCCCTGTCTGCTCCCTGTAGCCCCTGGACAATGTTTGTGTTCAAACGATCATCTAATGCCCTCTCGAATGCCTCTCCTGTTTATGACTCTGCTGCCTCTTTGACCAATCTTTTGTGCATCATTCCTAGCAACTCCTTAGTGACTCGCTGTCAACATTTGTTGGATCACCTTCCTGCGAAGTGGAAATTCTCTCATGCTATATAGTTGCTATATAAATGCAAGCAGCGGGATTCTCCGTTCTTGAGACATAGGGCGGGATTCTCCGACCCCCTCCGCCGGGTCAGAGAATCGGCAGGGAGGGTGGTGGGGGGGGGGGGGGGGGGAATCCCTCTCCTGCCGGCCGCCGAATTCTCCGGCACCGGAGATTCTGTGGGGGCGGGAATCGCGCCGGTCGGCGGCCGCTCACAGCGGCCCCCCACCCGGCGAATCTCAGACCCATGCAGGGGTGCAAACCACCCCGGCGCCAGCCTAGCCCCTGAAGGCACGGAGGATTCCGCCCCTTTGGGTCGGGCCCATGCCGGAGTGGTTCACGCCACCCGTCCTGCCGGGACACTCCGCCGGGTACGGGAGAATCCCGCCCTAAGTGTTGATGCCGGGGAAGGATTTGTGAGTGACACAGTGGTTAGCGGTGCTGCCTCACAGCGTCTGGGACCTGGGTTCGATTCTGACCTCGGATCGCGTCTCACTAATTTGATTGAGTGTTTTGAGGAGGTGACAAAAATGATTGATGAGGGGAAGGGCAGTGGATGTTGTCTATATGGACTTTCGTAAAGCATTTGATAATAGCATTCCGGTGGAAAAGATTAGATCACACAGGGTCCGGGGTGAATTAGCTGGATGGATCCAGAATTGACTTGACCATGGAAGGCAGAGGGTCGCAGTGGAAGGATGCTTTTCTAAATGGAGGACTGTAACTAGTGGTGTATCGCAGGGATCAGTACTGGGAACCTCTGCTCTTTGTAATATGACTTGGAAGAAAACGTAGTGGGTCTGATTAGCAAGTTTGCGGATGATACTAAGATTGCAGTAGTTGCGGACAGTGATGAAGATAGTCAGAGAATACAACAGGATATAGATTGGCTGCAAAATGGGGCGAAGAAATGGCAGATGGAATTTAACCCGGACAAATGCGAGGTGATGGATTTTGGAAGATCCAATTCAGGTGGGAGCTATAAAATAAATGACAGAACCATCAGGAGCAGAGAGACACAGAGAGATCTGGGCGTGCAGGTCCACACATCCTGAACAGTGGCAGCACATGGCATGCTTGGATACAGGCGGTTGGTCGAGATAGGACACGTGATCGGCGCAGGTTTGGAGGGCCGAAGGGCCTGTTCCTCTGCTGTATTGTTCTTTGTTCTATGGCTGTTGGTGCAGAGTCTGCACATTCCTCCCCACACACACTCATCCCAGCCACACACACACATTACACTCCCCACACACACTCATCACAGCCCCACACACACATTACACTCCCCACACACACTCATCCCAGCCCCCCACACACATTAACTCCCAACACCACACGGTGCTGGATTCACCGGGTCCGTGATTGACACTCGGGAGGCTGACAAGCTGCAGCCACACACACACATTACACACCCCCCCCCACACACACTCATCCCAGCCCCACACACACATTACACTCCCCACACACACTCATCCCAGCCGCACACACACATTACACTCCCCACACACACTCATCCCAGCCCCACACACACATTACACTCCCCCACACACTCATCCCAGCCCCACACACACATTACACTCCCCACACACACTCATCCCAGCCCCACACACACATTACACTCCCCACACACACCCATCCCAGCCCCACACACATTACACTCCCCTCACACACATTCATCCCAGCCCCACACACATTACACTCCCCACCACACTCATCCCAGCCCCACACACACATTACACTCCCCACACACACTCATCCCAGCCCCACACACACATTACACTCCCCACACACACTCATCCCAGCCGCACACACACATTACACTCCCCACACACACTCATCCCAGCCGCACACACACATTACACTCCCCTCCCCACACACACTCATCCCAGCCGCACACAAACATTACACTCCCCACACACACTCATCCCAGCCGCACACACACATTACACTCCCCACACACACTCATCCCAGCCGCACACACACATTACACTCCCCACACACACTCATCCCAGCCGCACACACACATTACACTCCCCACACACACTCATCCCAGCCGCACACACACATTACACTCCCCACCCACACTCATCCCAGCCTCACACACACATTACACTCCCCACACACACTCACCCAGCCGCACACACACATTACACTCCCCACACACACTCATCCCAGCCGCACACACACATTACACTCCCCACACACACTCATCCCAGCCGCACACACACATTACACTCCCCACACACACTCATCCCAGCCACACACACACATTACACTCCCCACACACACTCATCCCAGCCGCACACACATTACACTCCCCACACACACTCATCCCAGCCACACACACATTACACTCCCCACACACACTCATCCCAGCCGGAGACACACATTACACTCCCCACACACACTCATCCCAGCCGCACACACACATTACACTCCCCACACACACTCATCCCAGCCGCACACACACATTACACTCCCCACACACACTCATCCCAGCCGCACACACACATTACACTCCCCACACACACTCATCCCAGCCGAGACACACACATTACACTCCCCACACACACTCATCCCAGCCGCACACACACATTACACTCCCCACACACACTCATCCCAGCCGCACACACACATTACACTCCCCAGACACACTCATCCCAGCCACACACACATTACACTCCCCACACACACTCATCCCAGTCCGCACACACATTACACTCCCCACACACACTCATCCCAGCCGCACACACACATTACACTCCCCACACACACTCATCCCAGCCGCACACACACATTACACTCCCCACACACACTCATCCCAGCCGCACACACACATTACACTCCCCACACACACTCATCCCAGTTAAAAACACAAATGAACCGCACCGTCGGGAAGTCCCACCGATGGAGACGGAGAATCTCGGATTTCCCGGAGAATACCGGATCAGGCCCACTAAGTATGTGCCAACGGCGTTTACTGTACGTGTGGACTCGAACGCATTGACGCCATTGTCAAGGCGACGGAGAATTGCGATTTGGCGTCAAATCAGCCCCCGCCATGATTTCCGCATCAAAACCGATTCTCCACCCAATCGGGATTCCCGACTCCGGCGTCGGCTGACGGGGAATCCCATCCGGGTTATTTTTGTGTTTTTTCTAATCCCCTTCCCACCTGCCTGCAAACGTCCTCCACCCCCCCCCCCCCCCCCCCCCCCCCCCCTCCCAAACCCCTCTGAATATGAGACTTCCCTCTAAACCTGCAGACCGCTACAGAGAATCACTGCTACAGGCTACAGCTGGACCTGGGGCAGATACCCCCTTAAATCTGGGAACGCCGCAGAGGTGAAATTACCCTCGTGAACATTAATTCAGGCTCTGACATCCTGCAGTCTGTTTCGTCATGTCAATATTTTTCCTTTTTGATGCTGACTGCAGGATGTCAATCAAACCCTCTGGTCTGTCCCACCATTGTACTGGACTATAGGCCCACTCCCATTGACCCATCTCAGTCCCATTCCCTCAATACCCTTACCTGACAAAAGTCTGTCGATCTCAGTCTAGAAAGTTCCAATTAACCCCCAACACCCCCTGCTTCATTTTCAGGTTTAGCCCCCTTGTTCCTCCCCTCACCCCCCAATAGATCGCAGACGGGCAGCACGGTAGCACAGTGGTTGGCACAGTTGCTTCACGGCTCCTGGGTCCCAGGTTCAATTCCCCGCTGGGTCACTGTCTGTGCGGAGTCTGCACGTTCTCCCCGTGTCTGCGTGGGTTTCCTCCGGGTGCTCCGGTTTCCTCCCACAGTCCAAAGATTTTTGTTTTTGTTTTTTTTCTTATTTTTTAAAATTTAGAGTACCCAATTATTTTTTTCCAATTAAGGGGCAATTTAGCATGGCCAATCCACCTACCCTGCACAGCTTTGGTTTGTGGGGGTGAAACCCACGGAATCACGGGGGGAATGTGCAAACTCCACACGGACAGTGACCGAGAGCTGGATTCGAACCTGGGACCTCGGGGCCATGAGGCAACAGTGCTAACCCACCGCGCCACCGTGCTGCCCCCACAGTTCAAAGATGTGCAGGTTAGGTGGATTGGCCATGATAAATTGGCCTTGGTGTCCAAGAAGGTTAGGTGGGGTTACGGGGATAGGGTGGAGGTGTGGGCTTAAGTAGTGTGCTCTTTTCAATGGCTGGTGTAGACTCGATGGGCCGAATGGCCTCCTTCTGCACTGTGAGTTCTATGATTCTTTCTGACATGCGGTGCCCAGAGCGCTCAATGCACCGAGCTTTCCGTCATTGTAATATGAACTCTGCTCTTTATGAATAAAAACAAATATTCTATTATCCTGTTGGATGGATCGTGTATCCATTTGCTCACTTTAAATGATTTGAGTGGTCATTTATCATGGGTTTTTTTTGCCTTCAAGATTTGGTAAGTCATGTGTCGAAGTGAGAGAGCTTTCTATTTCCAGAACAACATGTCCTGTTTCGTACAGGCCAGTGGCTTCACGCTGTTCCCTCACAAGGCCAGCCAATAAAGTGAGGGGCGTATCCGAGCCAAGTAGGAACCAACAGCAGACAATTCAAATGATTACCTTCGTACTGGAGATCAAACCCATGTCCCAAGATTGACGTTAGTGGGCACCACCTACAGTGCTGCCTTTGGTTTGGGTGTTGATCTAAGTCATAATGCTCGGGTTTTGCTCGAATCTCTCACATTCTCTCCTTAAACTTCTTTTGCCTCTTTCCCCTCTTTTAAAGAGCGCCTCAAAGCTCACCTGTTTGACCAAACGTTTAGCCACTCGCCTTGGTACGTCCCTATGTGGCTGGGTGAAAATCTCTGTTTGATAAACACTCTTGTGAAATGAAATGAGAATCGCTTATTGTCACGAGTAGGCTTCAATGAAGTTGCTGTGAAAAGCCCCTAGTCGCCACATTCCGGCGCCTGTTCGGGGAGGCTGTTACGGGAATCGAACCGTGCTGCTGGCCTGCCTTGGTCTGCTTTCAAAGCCAGCGATTTAGCCCTGTGCTAAACAGCCCCTATCTGTGCTAAACAGCCCCTATCTGTGCTAAACAGCCTCTATTGTGAAGCACCCCGGGATGTTGAAGGTGCCATATAAATGGAGGTGCTCTTTTCGATCCTGCTGTAGTTTACCGCGATGTTGTCTCCTTCTTTGTCAATGTTGCTGTTTGTTTATAGTTTTACGGCCAAATGAGATTTGTAGGGATGGTGACCATGCAGACATCACCCCCGGGAGCTTCAGTTTGATGTAAATCGGTAATAAGCTGCTCACGCTTAACGCGCGCAGATCAAAATCGCCCAGTTCCTGGGCATATCAGCAACAGCCAACCCTGAGTCAGGACAGCCTCCCATCTGTGCCTTTGCTTAAGGCACTCCATCAAATTGAAAACTGCTTCACTGAATATAAGCCAAAGAATTTAATTTTACACTTGAGTAATGCCTTTAGAATCAAACAATGTGACCATATGGACTGGTACAGAACCTATGTACAAACATTGAGGGGAAGCATATTTGAAGCAAATATGCAGTTTGTGGTTACAAAAATCATTGAACAAAAAGAGCAACCAACAGCTTGCAATAATTTTCATATTTTTCTCTCAACATTGAAGTTGTTGTAATTGCCAGTAAAATGGTATTAATGCATCAACTTGATAATGTCCTCCCCATTAAACAATTAATTCGTTGGATTTTCTGGGATCAATTTTAAACTCAGGAAACCCTTTTGGTTTTTTTATTATGTGTTCATAATTGGATCAGTATAAGGTTCTGAGGCTGTGTGTTAGGTGTTTTAACTCATTTATATTTATGATCCATCTGAAAACATTTTGGGGAAGAAATTCACTGGGTCTGAGCCAGGGTCTAACGAGCAGGAGCCCGCCAATCAGTGCCTCGAACCTTGCTCCGCCATCCAATAAGATCGTGGCTGACCTTCCACTTGAACTCCACCTTCCTGCACGAGATAGAATCCCTTAATTCCCCGAGTGTCCAGATTGAACAGCTGCCTCTCCGTAGCTCTGTGAAGTGGAGAATTCCAAAGGTGGGAGTGAATTCCTGATGGAGGATATGTCTGCCTCCTCTGGGATTTATGTTACCTGCCATACCCTGGCCACTGGGGGAAAATTGATGCCGGGATGGTTGCCTTGTGGGCCCTGGTTTAGGTGCCAACCCAGTGAATGTGCTGAAATGCGCAAAGTCGCCCATCTCGCCTCATTGGCCTGCGGCGTTTCATTGGCACCAATCGTGCCCAAAGGGGGCTGCACGCCAATCAGGAAGAGGATCAGATTGGGCACCTGGGAAACGGGCATTGGGTCTACTGTTAACTCAGGTGGGGGAGGGGGGGGGGGGAGATTGGGGAGGGGTGGGGGTAAGCTCTCCTGAATCCACCTTCGCGAATGTTTCTTGTCACCAGTCCCGTTGATTTAACTGGTGATAACGGACCGGTATCGTGACGGGGCGCGATGCTGCGAATCATGAGCAAATATTGGAAAGGGACTGAAATAGCCGCTTGATACTAAGATTGGTGGAGTTGCAGATAGCGAGGAGGACTGTCAGAGAATACAGCAAAATATAGATAGATTGGAGAGTTGGGCAGAGAAATGGCAGATGGAGTTCAATCCAGGCTAATGCGAGGTGATGCATTTTGGAAGATCTAACTCAAGAGCAGACTATGTGGTCAATGGAAGAGTCCTGGGGAAAATTGATGTACAGAGAGATCTGGGAGTTCAGGTCCATTGTACCCTGAAGGTGGCAACGCAGGTCGATAGAGTGGGCAAGATGGCATACAGCATGCTTGCCTTCATCGGACGGGGTATTGAGTACAAGAGTCGGCAGGTCATGTTACAGTTGTATCAGACTTTGGTTAGGCCACATTTGGAATACTGCGTGCAGTTCTGGTCGCCACATTACCAGAAGGATGTGGATGCTTTAGAGAGGGTGCAGAGGAGGTTCACCAGGATGTTGCCTGGTATGGAGGGTGCTAGCTATGAAGAAAGGTTGAATAGATTAGGATTGTTTTCATTGGAAAGACGGAGGTTGAGGGGAGACCTGATTGACCTACAAAATTATGAGAGGTATGGACAGGGTGGACAGCAACAAGCTTTTCCCAAGAGTGGGGGTGTCAGTTACAAGGGGTCACGATTTCAAGGTGAGAGGGGGAAAGTTTAAGGGAGATGTGCGTGGAAAGTTTTTTACGCAGAGGGTGGTGGCTGCCTGGAACGCTTTACCAGCGGAGGTGGTAGAGGCGGGCACGATAGCATCATTTAAGATGCATCTAGACAGATATATGAACGGGCGGGAACAGAGGTAAGTAGACCTTGGGAAATAGGCAACAGGTTTAGATAAAGGATCTGGATCGGCGCAGGCTGGGAGGGCCGAAGGGCCTGTTCCTGTGCTGTAATTTTCTTTGTTCTTTGTTCTTAATCTACCCCTCGCCCCAATGTAAATCGGCACCTATTCCAAGTGGGCATCCTCCATGTCAACAGAACACCCTAACCGATATGGTGTTCCACCCCCACCCCACCCCCCCCCACCCCCCCATTCCCGGCTCAGAATGTGCATTCTCCAAATGAAATCCCTCCACCCCCCAATATTAATAATCTTTACTAGTGTCACAAGTAGGCTTACATTAACACTGCAATGAAGTTACTGTGAAAATCCCCTAGTCGCCTGTTCGGGTACACAGAGGGAGAATTTAGAATGTCCAAATTACCCAACAGGCACTTCTTTCGTGACGTGAGGTTAGTTGGGGTTACGGCGATAGGGTGGAGGTGTGGGCCTCTGGGTAGGGCTTCTCTTTCCAAGGGCTGGTGCAGATTCGATGGGCCGAATGGCCTCCTTCTGCATTGTAAATTTTATGATTCTATAACTTGTGGGAGGGAACGAAGGAAACGGAGCACCCGGAGGAAAGCCACACAGACACGGGGAGAACGTGCAGACTCCGCACAGACAGTGAGCCAAGGCCGGGCCACTGCTCAATCCGATTTCTCGGATTCCTGTTTTCCCTTTTTATGAAGTAAAATAGTTTCTCAAATAATTACAGCAATGAATCATCAGAAATGTAATTTAAGGGTGGCAGACAGGTATTGTGACTCGGTGTGAATGATTATTTTTGCAGGACAAAGGAATGCAAGGAGTTGTTAAAAACAAATTATCCTTAAGATTATGGATGAGGTAATATAAACCTAGCACACAGCGAAAGCTTTGATCAATCTAATCCTGGTCCGAGAAAATCAAGGAATTGTCTAAATCACTCCAGATGTAGAAACCCTGACTGCACCCAACAAAATCCGTGAAAGAATTGTTTTGTCGAAGATTGTTTTCTGGTTAAAAGTATCAAATGTTAATTTTCCTTTTTTGGTGGGATAAGGGGGGGGGAAATGTTCGGGAAAGGTTCCAAGTTACTTTTCCTGTTCTAAACTATCGCAGTCGAGTGATGTAAACTCTCCAACTGCGAAATCTGGATCAGAAGCCCAGGATCGACCAACTCGTCGACAGGATGAACTGAATATCATCCAATATAAAATCTTGCTGCACAGGAGACTATTCAGCCCACCCTCATGTGCTGTCCTTTTGAAAGAATCATCCAATTAGCCCCACACTGATTTCTCTGTTCTGATTTTTTTATCTTTGAAAATATCGATCCAATTCCCCTTTCAAAGTTGTTATTGAATTTCTTTCCTCCGTGATGTCAGGCAGCACAGTTCCCAAATAAGACCACAAGATACAGAAGCAGAATTAGGCCACTCGGCCCATCGAGTCTGCTCCGCCATTCAATCATGGCTGATATTTTCTCATCCCCATTCTCCTGCCTTCTCCCCATAACCCCTAATCCCCTTATTGATCACGAACCTATCTATCTCTGTCTTAAAGACACTCAGTAATTTGGCCTCCACAGCCTTCTGATGCAAAGAGTTCCACAGATTCACCACCCTCTGGCTGAAGAAATTCCTCCTCATCTCTGTTTTAAAGGATCGTCCCTTTAGTCTGAGATGGGGCGAGATTCTCCCATCGGGAGACTAATAGGGCGTGATTCTCCGCAAATGCGGAGAGTCGTGAAGGCTGCCGTGAAACTGGCCGTGTTTGACGGCAGCCTCCGCGCCCCCTCCCGGGACCCGATTCTCCCCCCCCGGTCGGGGCTAGCAGCGGGGCCCCGTGAACCTCGGCATCACAGGCTTAGCGAAATTCGCTAAGCCCGCGCACCAGAGTTAACGGCGGCTGACACACACGATGACGTCAGCCGCGCATGCGCGGATTGGACGGCTCCAACCCACGCATGCGCGGATGACGTCATCACGCATATGCGTGAAACCCGGGGGTTAGGACTGGCGCCGCATCAATTACGCGCGCCGGGCCTTGGCGCCACGTCAAAGCAGCGCTGTGTAAATTACACGGCCGGCGGCACGTACATGACGTCACCCGCGCATTCCCAGGACTAAGGGACAATTAAACACGGCCAATCCACCTAACCTGCACAACTTTGGACTGTGGGAGGAAACCGGAGCACCCGGAGGAAACCCACGCAGACTCGGGGAGGACGTGCAGACTCCGCACAGACAGTGACCCAGCCGGGAATCGAACCTGGGACCCTGGAGATGTGAAGCAACAGTGCTAACCACTGTGCTACCCTGTCGCCCACAATTCCCATTGCTCTCTGGGGGAGAAGCGTGTGCATGAATGCTAACTCGGGACCATTTGTTCTTTGCTGTGAATTAATATTTGCCCCAACTTGTGTTGGGATTTTTGTTTGGAGTTTGCTGGAAGAGCCACAGTGGACTAACTGACTGTTTTGTAGGTTTCCAGGTGTTGGAATCAGCATCGCATTATTGGCCCTTGGACGCAGTGGTCGGACTCAACGAGCTGTGTGACGTGAACGGAAGTCAAACAGGTCATGCCAATAGCTGTAAAAATAAGTATGTGCGTACCGGTTAGTGATGATGTTGGTTCTTGCTGCATTTTAGAAAGCGCCTTACAATTGCTGCAAAGTTCAACAATATTAGTGCAAGGCAGTGGGGCATTCAACTTTTATATCGATTTAATTTCAAGCACGGATTTATTTCCAGAATTGAAATGCAGAGGAGTCAGGGGCAGCACGGTAGCATGGTGGTTAGCATAAATGCTTCACAGCTCCAGGGTCCCAGGTTCGATTCCCGGCTTGGGTCACTGTCTGTGCGGAGTCTGCACGTCCTCCCCGTGTGTGCGTGGGTTTCCTCCGGGTGCTCCGGTTTCCTCCCACAGTCCAAAGACGTGCAGGTTAGGTGGATTGGCCATGCTAAATTGCCCGTAGTGTCCTAAAATGTAAGGTTAAGGGGGGGTTGTTTGGGTTACGGGTATAGGGTGGACACGTGGGTTTCAGTAGGGTGATCATTGCTCGGCACAACATCGAGGGCCGAAGGGCCTGTTCTGTGCTGTACTGTTCTGTGTTCTGTTATGTTAAACTTGTACTGAACTTTGCTGGGACCACACTTGGTGTCTGGGAACTGTTCTGATCTCCATGTTAAACAAAGGAGATAGAGGCGCCGGAGAAGGGGGAGACTAAAAAATATTTACAAGGGTCATACAAGAACTGAAACGTTTAATCTACCAAGAACAGGGTCAGTCCCTTTCCTTTTGAAAAGAAAAGGGTGAGGGGTTGTCCTGGTAGAGAATATATTTTTACTGATGGGCAAGGCAGAACGAGCGGCCACCGACATAAAACAGTCACTAATCAATCAAAGAGGAAGTTCAGGGGAAACGTCTTCACGCAGAGAGCGGGCAGGATGTGCAACCCACGACCACGGGAAGTAGTTGAGGTGGATGGTGATGATATATTTAAAGGAAAGCATGGCAGAGAAAGGAATAGAAGGATCTGTTGATAGGGAGAGATAAAGAGGGGGGTGCAAGGAGGCTAGTATGGAGCATGAATTCTAGCATGGAGCACTTTGGCTGAATGGCCTGTGGTACTGCTGTGCATTCTATGTCATGTTTTCCAATGTCTTGCTCCTGAAATTCCTGTTCCTGCTCAATAGATGTGACCACATTCTCCAGACATTGTCATGTATTGATCTAATGTCATGAAGTTTTGCACGTTTTAATGTATTTGTCATTTTATTTCTCTTGCAGTGTTGTGTTGTGGATGTTGTAAGCACCATGACTTGATGGACTGTCTCATTGTTTACCATCTCACAGAAACTTTGCTTTTATCTCTTCAGTGCTCAGAATCCACAATTTCACTGTGCTTCCCTCCTATAACTCTACCTCTGTCTACACCACTGATTCTGACTTCTCTAATCTCTCAACAATTGTAGGTGAGAATATACGGCTTTGCTTTTGGTGGTAAGAGAGCAAGGCAAAGTTAATCTTCAATTTTGTAACTTGAATCCTGTGAATAAGTTTGAGGGCCGTGGGTATAAACGCATCGCTGATCAGCTAGAACCGAATTAGGAGCGAAAGATTCATTTCTATCACAGCATTTCAACATTGTAGTTTTCTCTTTTTCAACTGTCTGCTCATTTTTGCTGAACTCCTCAAATAAAAATAATAATAATCTTTATTAGTGTCACAAGTAGGCCTACATTAACACTGCAATGAAGTTACTGTGAAAAGCCCCTAGTCGCCACTCCCTGTTCGGGTACACAGAGGGAGAATTCAGAATGTCCAATTCACCTAACAAGCACGTCTTTCGGGACTTGCGAGAGGAAACCCACGCAGACACGGGGAGAATGTGCAGACTCCGCACAGACAGTGACCCAAGCTGGGAATCGAACCTGGGACCCTGGAGCTATGAAGCCACAGTGCCAACCACTGTGTTACTGTGCCTCACTTAGAGAGGGATCAGCTTCATAATTATGTCTCAGATCTATCGGCATCAGGAAGTATTATAGTGCAGTGCATAGCGTAGCGTCTCTATCTCTGAACCACAAGCTCCGGCTTCAAGTCCCATTCCAGGACCAGATGGCCAAAGGTGCGTCCATAATGTGGACGACACACCAATGGCTGAGGTGGTGGTAACAACATGAGCGATGCCTGTTCAGCCACGCTTGATGCGGCAGACTAGCGATCTGTTCCGGGAATTACTAGCTGTGAAAAGAGACAGAAATCTGCCCCAGTGCATCGCTTGGTGAGGAAGAGAATTAGAATTGGAATACAGGGGTTAGTTCTCCGAGTAATCCCAGCTTTGAACTCTGTCACAGCATCTGCACGGTTTAACTACAATTTTCATGGCAGAGCTGAAATTCTGTCTTCAGCAGATAGTGCTGGCAAGTATCCGCATATTCCTGAAGGGCTAATCCCATGAAATCCCATGTTTATTCCATTGGGACACAGCATGTTGAGTTTCAAGGGATGGCTTCTCCTTTAACACTCGGAGTATCATAGGTAAGACAGATGAGTTAAGAGCATGTGTTGACAGTTGCCCTCACAGAGACATGACTGAGGGAGGGGTAGGACTGGCAGCTCAACATTCTGGGCTTTAGACCCTCAGGCAGGACAGGGTAGGGGGTAAAAGAGGAGGTGGTGTTGCATTATTAACTAAGGAGTCTGTTATTGCAGTGGGGAGGGATGATATCTTTGAAGGGTTTTCTAATGAGGCTTTCTGGGTATAGTTTAGGAATAAAAAGGGAGCACTTGAAATGTCAGAGCGTTCAAGGCTATGGGCCAAGTGCTGGGAAGCGAGATTGGTGTAGATTAGAATAGAGTAGGTTTTTTTTGTGGGGACAGACTCGATGGGCCGAAGGGCCTCTTCTGTACTGTACGATTCTGTGAAATTCAACTACCCAACTCCCAGTCTCCCACTATTGAAGTGCCCATTTCCCGCAGCCAATCAGAAAGCAAATAGACTTCTTGTTATTAGATTGGATGAATTGTGAATGTCAAATGGCCCTTTCTCCATTTCAAATCCTTTTTTAACCAGTAACGATGATGTCTTTCTCGATTACCTGGGAGATGTTCGAGAACAGTAACGGGCAACCTCAGCTAGTGAGTGGGCTACAAGACTGAAATTGGGCATTTGCATTGACCACAACCTCACAAATAAGATTAAATACCATTTAACGCACACCAAATATTTCAGAACCAGTTGCAGAAGATACTTAAATAAACATTCATATGCTCAGGTGGACTTTAGTGAAGCCTTTGACAAGGTGCCTCATGGTAGACTGGTACAAAAGGTGAAGTCACACGGGACCAGGGGTGAGCTGGCAAGGTGGATACAGAACTGGCTGGGTCATAGAAGGCAGAGAGTAGCAATGGAAGGGTGCTTTTCTAATTGGAGGGCTGTGACTAGTGGTGTTCCGCAGGGATCAGTGCTGGGACCTTTGCTGTTTGTAGTATATATAAATGATTTGGAGGAAAATGTAACTGGTCTGATTAGTAAGTTTGCAGACAACACAAAGGTTGGTGGAATTGCAGATAGCGATGAGGACTGTCTGAGGATGCAGCAGAATTTAGATCGTTTGGAGACTTGGGCGGAGAGATGGCAGATGGAGTTTAATCTGGACAAATGTGAGGTAATGCATTTTGGAAAGTCGAATGCAGGTAGGGAATATACAGTGAATCGTAGAACCCTCATGAGTATTGACAGTCAGAGAGATCTAGGTGTACAGGTCCACAGGTCACTGAAAGGGGCAACACAGGTGGAGAAGGTAGTCAAGAAGGCATACGGCATGCTTGCCTTCATTGGCCGGGGCATTGAGTATAAGAATTGGCAAGTCATGTTGCAACTGTATAGAACTTTAGTTAGGCCACACTTGGAGTATAGTGTTCAATTCTGGTCGCCACACTACCAGAAGGATGTGGAGGCTTTAGAGAGGGTGCAGAAGAGATTTCCCAGGATGTTGCCTGGTATGGAGGGCATTAGCTATGAGGAGCAGTTGAATAAACTCGGTTTGTTCTCACTGGAACGACGGAGGTTGAGGGGCGACCTGATAGAGGTCTACAAAATTATGAGGGCATAGACAGAGTGGATAGTCAGAGGCTTTTCCCCAGGGTAGAGGGGCCAATTACGAGGGGCATAGGTTTAAGGTGCGAGGGGCAAGGTTTAGAGGTATTAGGTAAGTTTTTTACACAGGGGGCACTGGGTGCCTGGAACTCGCCGCCGGAGGAGGTGGTGGAAGCAGGGACGATAGTGACATTTAAGGGGCATCTTGACAAAAACATGAATAAAATGGGAATAGACGGATACGGACCCCGGAAGTGTAGAAGATTGTAGTTTAGTCGGGCAGCATGGTCAGCACAGGCTTGGAGGGCTGAAGGGCCTGTTCCTGTGCTGTACTTTTCTTTGTTCTTCTTTCTATTAATAGAGCTGTCGGCAACTTCAAATGGCAAAAACAAGTGTAATATTTACACTTTCTTTATTAATGTGATTTCTAGTTGGATCCGTCCTCTGCAAGTTTTTTTAGATTAGGATTCAGTGATGTGCAGACGCTTCACAATTCTGTGCGTTTGACAATTTCCTCTTGGTTTTTAAATCCAGCAGATTCGATGATGTGTTCTTTCACTGATTCGCCACCTGAGACTAGCTTTCCATTTTTTGCCAGTAACCCAGCAATACGAAAGCTGGCCAAAGTCACTGCCTCACTCTCGCTTAATGCCTGTTGAAATGCCCTCCTCGGTGTTCCTGGCTTACTTCAGCTTTGAAAGCAGTCGGGGACGTTTGGCACAATGTACCGGAAACCTTGCCCTGTGAGAGAGATGGTGTGTTTCTTAATGTCTGTTAATGTTGTAGACTTTGGGAACTGCCATTGCAAATTAAGCGCAAAGTTCTCCCGTTCTGTTGAAAATCAAAATCCTAATCCGAGCTCTCTTTGACCATTCTGCCCTCATCACCAACTTTCCTCCTTTTTTGCTACTTCTTCCTGTGCATGTTTTGATGTTTTTACTGGATTCTCCTTCCTCACCGCACCCACGTCAACGCAAAACCAGCCGTTAGGCAGGGGCAAAGGGGACAACAATCACAAAATATCAATAGTAAGAAGTGTAACCGCCCACGTGTGCTCTGGCACTGAACACGATGGTCACCCTGTAGTTGTGGACCCACAACGCGCTGGGCGTGCTGTTTGAACAGCAGGAACTGCAGCATCGCAATCCTGGCGATCCCTGACCCGGAATGAACGGCGCGATTCCTCTGCACCGTCAGGGCAATAGTCAGGGTCGTACCCAGGGCCCTGAGTGGCTGCAGGTTACCCATCACTGCTCTAGAGGTCAATCTACAATCCTCGGGGACTCCAGGGCAAGGCTTGGCGACTCTTTATCAACAAATTCAGGAAACCATTTATCTTTTATTTTTCAGATATTGTGGGAGTTGTCAACAAGGGAATTTACTTCAATGGAGATTCCGATGGTACATTCCTGCACTTCGGAAGTGACAAAAACTCCTGCATTAGTGACCCAGCACAGTGCAGTGAGGCAGGTTGGTCTCAATTGCATTTCTATAGCGACTTTCACAACCTCAGAATGTCCTGAAATGCCGGTGACATATTTTTTGGAACACGGCGCTGTTGCAAGGTAGGAAACGCAGCAACCAATGAGTGCGCAGCATGAGGTAATGCCAGGTAAATGTTTCAAATTGGTATTTATCAAGTGATAAATATTGTCCAGGGTTAGAGAGGCAGGAGTTACCGGTTGGGTTTGAAACAACAGTTTTGCTTCTCCATCTACGTAAGTAATTAGATTAGGTTCAGGATGTTTTTGGAGTGGGACTTGAACCAACAACATCTGGAAGCATAATGGCTGCAACACCCAACATCTGGAGTGAATGTCCCAGGTGTCACGTGGCATCAGTCCCATTTCCCAGCACCATCCGATACTCGCACATCCGGGCCTTTCCACCAGACACAAAGGGCGCGATTCTCTGATCTCGGGACAGAGTGTCCACGCCGCCGTCGCGAAACGGCACGGGCACTAGCGATTCTGTCCCCACGGGGGGCCAGCACGGCGCTGGAACGGTTCATACCGCTCCAGCCTTACCTCCTGGCGCACACAGGGGGCGGCGCCAACCCGCACATGTGCGGTGGCTTTACCGAACACGCCGGCCGCGATGCAGCATGGCCGGACGCGCAACAAAATAGGCCCGGGGGGGTAGAGGCCGGCCCGCGGATTGGTGGGACCCGATCTCGGGCCAGACCCCATCGGAGGACCCCCCAGGGGACGGAGCCCCCCTCCCACCCACCAGGCCGCTCCCCGACATTTCGCGCAGGTGTGGACGGCGCCAGCGGGACTCTGCTTTTTCCGCGCTGGTCCGCTCGCCCATCCGGGTTGGAGAATCGGCGGCCCCGCTGATTCCAGCAGCCCGCAGCTGGCGCCATGCCAACGCGCCGGCGTAATTGGCGCGATTCTCCGCACCTCGGAGAATCGCGTGCCGGCGTCGGGGCGGCATGGCGCGGTTGTGGCGATTCTCCGGCCCGGGGCTGAGAGAATCGCGCGCTGGCATTGGGGCGGCGTGGCGCGGTTGTGGCGATTCTCCGGCCCGGCCCGGGGCTGGGAGAATCGCGCGCTGGCATTGGGGCGGCGTGGCACGGTTGTGCCGATTCTCCGGCCCGGGGCTGGGAGAATCGCGCGCTGCCATTGGGGCGGCATGGCACGGTTGTGCCGATTCTCCGGCCCGGCCCGGGGCTGGGAGAATCGCGCCCAAAGTGATTGCAATTTCCCCCTTGTGCTTGTTCGTTAAACATTGTCCAACTTCCCCTCAGGTGTCACTTTTTCTTTCTTCTGGAAAAACCTGGAGAGGCAGTCGCGCTCCGCCATGGCCTCCGGTGGGAAGGTGCTGTCAAACGGATTCTCTATCTATGCGAATGTTAACGGAGGCTATATCGAGTTTTACACCCGGAAGACCTTGCGCAAGTGGAAAGCAATGATCAACCCACCAGGTAGGTCATGGCTGAAGGAATGTTTTCCCCTCTGGGTTTTGTAAGTTTGCCACCCCTCGCTTTATGTGCCCTTTGAGTGAGGAGCTGTTGGAATTGTCACCAATGGTACAGGTTTTCAAATAGTTTCTGCAGCTGTTGGGAACTCCGAGCCATTGGCTGTCTGCTTTTAGATTTCTGTGTGTTCCCCACTTGTTGATTTGTAACTAATTATTGTTGCTGCTGCAGTTTGTTGACATTGCCCATTCTTCAAATGTCTTTCTTGAGGTAGCTTTTAAAAAAATCATTTCTGGGATGTGGTTAGGCCAACATTTCGTTACCCTTCAGAAGGTGGTGGGGAGCTGCCGTCTTGAACCGCAGCAGTCCTTCAGGTGTAGGTACACCCACTGTGCTGTTAGGGAGAGGGTTCCAGGATTTTGACCCAGCAACAGTGAAGGAACGGCCGATATATTTCCCAGTCAGGGTGGTGAGTGACTTGGAGGGGAACCTCCAGGTGGTGGGGTTCCCAGGTGTCTGCTGCTCTTGTCCATCTACAGTCAGAAGTCTTACAACACCAGGCTAAAGTCCAACATGTTTGTTTCAAACACGAGCTTTCGGAGCTGTGCTCCGAAAGCTCGTGTTTGAAACAAACCTGTTGGACTTTAACCTGGTGTTGTAAGACTTCTTACAGGGCTCACCCCAGTCCAACGCTGGCATCTCCACATCTTGTCCATCTAGATGGTGGTGGTCGTGGGTTTGGAAGGTGTCGAAGGAGCCTTGGTGAGTTTCTGCAGTGCATCTTATAGATGGTACACACGGCTGCCATTGTTCGTTGGTGGTGGGGGGTTTGAATGTTTGTGGAAGGGGAGCAATCAAGCTGCTGCTTTGTTCTGGATGGTGTTGAGCTGCTTGAGTGTTGTTGGAGTTGCACCCATCCAGGCAAATGGAGAGTATTCCATCGCACTCCTAATTTGTGCCTTGTAGATGGTGGACAGGCTTTGGGGAGTCAGGAGGTGAGTTACTCACCGCAGGATTCCTAGCCTTTGACCTGCCCTGGTAGCCACAGTATTAATGTGGCTGGGTCCAGTTCAGTTTCTGATCAATGGTAACCCCCAGGATGTTGATTGTGGGGAATTCAGCGATTGAATGTCAAGGGGCGATGGTCAGATCCTCTCTTGTAGGAGATGGTCATTGTCTGGCACTTGTGTGGCGTGAATGTTACTTGACAGCCCCGAGCCTGGATATTGTCCAGGTCTTGCTGCATTTGGCCACGGACTGCTTCATTATCTGAGGAGTAGCGAATGGTGCTGAACATTGTGTAGTCAGCCGCAAACATCCCCACTTCTGACCTTATGATAGAAGGGAGTTCATTGATGAAACAGCTGGAGATGGTTGGGCCGAGGACACTACCCTGAGGAACTCCTGCAGTGATGTCCTGGAGCTGAGATGATTGACCTCCAACCACCACAACCATCTCCCTTTGTGCCGGGTATGACTCCAACCAGCGGAGAGTTTTCCCCCTGATTCCCATTGACTCCAGTTTAGCTCGGGCCCCTTGATGCCGCACTCGGTCAAATGCTGCCTTGATGCTGAGGGCAGTCACTCTCACCTCACCTCGTGCATTCAGCCCTTTTATCCATGTTTGAACCAAGGCTGTACTGAGGTCAGGAGCTGAGTGACCCTGGTTGAACCCAAACCAAAATAATTACAAAATAAGCACTTGATAGCCCTGTTGATAACCCCTCCCATCACTTTGCTGCTGATGGAGAGCAGACTAATAGGGCTGCAATTGGCTGGGTTGGATTTGTCCTGTTTCCTGTGTACAGGACACACCTGGGCAACTTTGCTGGGTAGATGCCAGTGTTGTAGCTGTACTGGAACAGCTTGGCTAGGGGTGCGGTAAGTTCTGGAGCACAAGTCTTCAGTATTATTGCTGGGATATTGTCCGGGCCCAGAGCCTTTGCAGTATCCAGTACCTTCAGCCATTTCTTGATATCATTGGAGTGAATCGAATTGGCTGAAGACTGACATCTGTGATGCTGGGGACCTCCGGAGGAGACCGAGATGGATCATCCACTCGGCACTTCTGGCTGAAGATTGTTGCGAATGCCTCAGCCTTGTCTTTTGCATAAATGTGCTGGGTCCCTCCATCATTGAGGATGGGGATAATTGTGGAGCCTCCTCCCCCAGTGAGTTGTTTAATTGTCCACCACCATTCATGCTGGATTGCAGAGCTTAGACCTGATGCATTGATTGAAGAATCGCTTAGCTCTGTCTAATATTTGCTGTTATTCTGTTTTGTGGTCGAAGGAAGTTCTGTCTCCGTCTCCCCGGCCGCTTCCAGAGAAAGTGCCCACAAAGATGGGACTTTCATTGTTGAGGGGTGGGGGGGGGGGGGGGGGGGGGGGGAAGGTGGGGGCGGGGCGGGGGGGGGGTTGGATGCGGGATGCAGTTGCGCCAGCTGACCTGGGAAAAAGTTCAGAGACGGCCACAAGAGCTACCGAGAGCCAAAGGGGCCCGCCTCACATCTGTGGGACTACACTCCAGTTATAATAAAAACAGCGAGGCCCTCCTGCCCTCACCCCTCACACCCCCTTACTCACCCACATTCTCCCTGTGCCCTAACCGTGCCACCTCCTGAGCCCCCACGCACCCCTTGCCCCCTCATGCCAAACCATACCCCCCAGAACTCCCATGGCCCTCTTGCTGAGGTATAATCTCTCCTGCCCCCATGCTAATCTATGGCACTTCCATTGCTGTTCACCCACCATACACTGATTAGCAGAATGTGTAAAAAAAAAATTAAAGAAACTATTCATCGCAAAATGTTCATTTTCTTTCAAACAAAATAAATTTTACTATAGCCCAATTAAAATATCAATCGTCCAGACCCTTTAAAGTATGGATAGCTGACACGGCAAGCACTTGGAACCTCTTTATCACGTGTAAATAAACATTGTGAAATAGACAGCATAGATCAGGCAGGCGGTGCTGTCAATCAAGCATTTCCTTCCGTGGGGCTCAGATCTTTCTACAGACTAAAGGATGTCTGGCCTTGCAACCAAAAAAAAGAGTAAATTGAAAGGAGCCCAGACAAGGATCTCTTGCACTCTGTGATGAATGCAGGAACTTCAGATATATATTGTATCATATGTATTTGATGCAGTAAGAATTTTTAAAAAAACCTGGGTTTGTGTGTGTATGACTGCTGCAGTATTTTGTTTTTAAATCCTGGTTCGAAAGACAGCCAGGCTTTGTGATTACAAAAGGGATAATTAAAGCAATGTAAAAGTAAGGTCTAATGGAATTTTGTTTATATAGTTCCCTGGTTATAAAGTTCCCTGGGGAGTAGATAATTAGAAACATTGGACTGGATTCTCCGCTCCCCGTCGCCGAAATCATGTTTGAATGATTTTTGAATGTGCATTGTGGGAGAATAGATTGGGTGATGTTCAGTCCGATTGGACAGACCTATTGCAAAGTGGCTTCAAAACAGAATGAAGTCTGGATGAACTGGAACTCTCTCTCTCCTGCCGCATCGCTCGCTCAACCCAGCCAAAGAGGTCTTACGCCTGGAGGGTCAACTGAAGCTGTTAAAAACTGCGGTGAGCATGTTTCTGTTGAGTGAGGTCTTGCGGGAGATGGAATCAAGCCGATGAATGGTTGCGGTGAAGCTCAGCTCTGACCCCAGTGAACAGGCTCGAGGGGCTGAATGGCCTTCTGCTGTCCCTGTGTTCCAGGGAACATCAGTGGGGGGGGGGGGGGGGGGGGAGCAACAATGGCCAAAATCAATCCCACGTTATCTTCTAATTATTTAAAAAAAAAATTTGAATAACCAATTCATTTTTTCCAATTAAGGGCCAATTTAGCGTGGCCGATCCACCGAACCTGCACATCTTTGGGTTGTGGGGGTGAGACCCACCCACACACGGGGAGAACGTGCAAACTCCACACAGACTGTGACCCAGGGATGGGATTCGAACCCGGGACCTCAGCGCCGCAGTCCCAGTGCTGTTCTTCTAATTATTTTAATTATCGCACAGACTGTAGTCCTTCCCGGTGACTTATCAATCACTGCCGCACCTGCCTGTAGCCGCCCAGGCACAGATACAAATCAACTGCGTGATTGGACTTCCTGTCAACCGAGGTTTCCGGGGAGAATTCTAACAAATGATTCAGCGGCAGGAAAACGAAACAGCAACTGCTGCTAATTGACAGTTACACACACGGGAGAAGGAGGGCTTTGGAGAGATTCCGAGGCAGTCAATCCTGTGAGGGGGCTAGCTGAAACCCAGTGAGATTACTGCCTTCAAATCTTTCTCAAGTGTCTGTTAGTTGTTCAGTTTTCTATGTACACGATGTACACTTGTCTTTCCCCTGACGTTTAACAACTCAGTTTTCCATTGGGAGGTTTTGGCAATGTCTCTGTGGTTATTTGATTAATGTGAAACTGTTTTACAAAGAGTCCAATGGGGAATGAAGGATTTATTTAAACTGCGTGTGAAGCTGCTGCTTGCAAGATGCAGCTATTTGAGGTGAGACATTGTGTGAAAGCGGTTTTAAAGTCGCTTTTTAAACAACGTTGGGTTGGGATTTCCGTTCCACTGCCTGGGTTGGGTTTTGTAAAAAGGACAGAGGATTCATCTCTCAAAGTTGCCTCTGCATTTGTCAGCATCCAGCTGTTACCGTGCCTTACTTCATAATCAGTTTATTTATACCATCAGAAAAGTGTTTATGGTCAACTCCTGCCATTCGCAACCCCTCCCCTCATCGTGAATTAGTTGCTCGCGCAAATGTTGTTGTTCACGTAACCGCGAGTCACGGCCCCAAAACTTCACTCACACCCAGGGCGGTATTCGCCGACCCCCCTGCAGGGTCGGAGAATCGCCCGGGGCCGGCGTAACTCCCATCCCCGCCGTGGCCAGAATTCTCCTCCACCCGGGAATCGGCGGGGGCGGGAATCGCGCCTGTCGGCGGGCCCCCCCCCCCCCGAGGCGATTCTCCGGCCCGCGATTCTCCGAAGTCCCGCCGCTGACAGGCCTCTCCCGCCGGCGGGAATCAGAGCACCTCTGGTGCCGGCGGGATTGGCGGCGCGGGCAGGCGCCGGGGTCCTGGGGGGGGGGGGGGGGGGACAGGGCGATCTGGCCCCGGGGGGTGGCCCCACGGTGGCCTGGCCCGCAATCGGGGCCCACCGATCGGCGGGCGGGCCTGTGCCGTGGGGGGCACTCTTTTTCTTCCGCCTTCGCCATGGTGGGGGCGGGTGGAAGAGACCCCCTCCCCTGCGCATGCGCCGGGATGATGTCAGCAGCCGCTGATGCTCCCACGCATGCGCGGACGCACGCTGGCCGGCGAAGTCCTTTCGGCCCCGGCTGGTGGGGCGCCAAAGGCCGTTCAAGCCAGTTGGTGGGGCGCCAACCACTCTGGCGCGGGCCTAGCCCCTAAAGGTGCGGAGAGGAATTGGCCAGCGTAAAAAGGGGAAGAAACACACAAAACAGAAAGAGAAAAAAAAACACAGAATCAAACAAGGAGCATTATAAATATTTCCGTGTCCCCTCCCACCTCCCTCCCGTCCCCGTGGCTGTGGACTCTCTTTGGCCGTTCTGCCTTCATTGGGCTTCCATAGTCGGCCCTGGCGTGGGTTGCCCAGTGCGCTGATGTTGACTCTGTTATTTCCGCTTGTCCTCGGGCTCGTCCTCTGTGGCTCGGTCGCCAGCGACCCGCGGCCTTTTGTAATGGGCACTTGCCCCTCCCCCCCTTCGCTCCCTTTCCCCCTCTCCTTCTCCACCTCTCCGTTTCCGCTACGTGGCTCGCGTAGGTCTTCCCCTCCCCCTCCTTCACCCCGTTTCCCCCCCCCCCCCCCCCCCCCCCCCCCAGCTCCACTGGTTGGTGGCTGCAAACAGATCTTGGGACAAATTGGTGAACGGCTCCCACATTGTGTGGAAACCTCTCTCGGCCCCCAGGTGGTGGATTTTATCTTCTCCAGGAATTTTGCCAAGTCTGTCAGCCAGTTTCCAGCTTTGGGTGGTGCTGACGATCGCCAGCTGAGCACGATTTTGTTCTGTACTCCGGTGGGTGATCAGGGAGGTAAAGGCCAGAGCGTCGCCCCCCCCCCCCCCCCCCCCAGGTGTAGTTCTGACTGCTCTGAAATCCTAAAGACCGCCACTTTTGGGCACGGCTCCACCCTCACCCCCACAGCTCTGGACATTGCCTCAGAGAAGGCTGCCCAGAAGCCGACAAGACTGGGGCAGGCTGGGAACATGTGGGTGTGATTGGCCGGGTCTCCCTGGCATCGTTCACATTTGTCCTCCGCCTCCGGGAAGAGCTCATTCAGGTTCTGGTCAGGTGTGTTCTGTGCATCACCATTAGCTGTGTTAGGCTCAGCCCAGTGCAAGCGGAGGTGGAGTTCGCCCTGTGCAGTGCTTCAATCCAGAGTCTCCCCCCACTTCTATTTTTGCCTTAACCCCTCCAGGAGGGAGCGTACCCCCTCCAACAGCCGTCTGCACAGATCCCCACAGCTCCCTTTCCCCACGTCGCCAACTGTTTCTCGACTAGCGAGTGTCTTGGTGTCTGTGGGTATGTCGTTCCCCAACAGAGGAAGGCTTTGATCTGAATATACCTTAATTCGTTCCCTTTGGTAAGTTGGAGCCTCTCCGTCCGTTCCTCCAGAGCTGTGAGTCTGTCCTCTGTGTACATGTCACTGACCACGTGTCCCCTCGTCCTGTCTCCGCCATTTGCAGGTGGTGTCCATTGTTACTGGATGAACCTGTTGTTGTTACAGATGGGGGCCATGGTGGATATTTCAGTCAGGCCGAAATGCTGCCTCAGTTGATATGACATTTGGAACGTGGCTACTACTACTGGGCTGGAAGGGATGGGAGCGTTGTCGTGACTCAGGCTCGGAAGGATGTCCCTACAGGAACTCTCCTCCACCTTCACCCATTCCGCTCCTGGTTCCTTCACCCATCCCCTCACTCTTTCTGCTGTGGCCGCCCAGATGCCAGGCCCCCGTATTCTTCCCCCACCCCCCCCCCTCCCACCACACACACCCACAAATGCCATGATTCGTTCATCCACCGTGCTGAAGAAGGCCGAGGGGATGTAGAACGGGAGGGATCTGAACAGGAAGAGGAACCAGGGCAGTGCGTTCATTTTGATCGTCTGCCCTCTCCTTGCCAATCAGAGCGGGAGTACGTCCCACCTCTACAGGTCCCTTTTAACTTCATCCACCAGACAAAAACATAAATTCTTCCAGAATGCTCTCAGTTCGTGAACATTTTCTGTGATTGCAGTGACAATGTGTGTGGCTGTAATTGTGTGTTTCCACGTACAACGTGCACATTAACTTTGTGGGTTGGATTTGTTTATTGTCACATGTACTGAGGTACAGTGAAAAGTATTGTTCTGCATGCAGCTCAACAGATTATTCCGTACATGAAAAGAAAATAAATAAGAGGGCAAACACAAAATACACAATGTAAATACAGAGACACAGGTGAAGCATAGTACTCCTCAGTAGTGAAGAGGTGTGAAGAGATCAGTTCAGTCCATAAGAGAGTTGTTTAGGAGTCTGGTAACAGTGGGGAAGAAACTGTTTTTGAGTCTGTTTGTGCGTGTTCTCAGACTTCTGTATCTCCTGCCCGATGGAAGAAGTTGGAAGAGTGAGTAAGCCGGGTGGGAGGGGTCTTTGATTATGCTGCCCGCTTTCCCCAGGCAGCGGGAGGTGTAGATGGAGTCAATGGATGGGAGGCAGGTTCGTGTGATGGACTGGGCGGTGTTCACGACTCTCTGAAGTTCCTTGCAGTCCTCGGTTGAGCAGTTGCCATACCAGGCTGTGATGCAGCCCGAGAGGATGCTTTCTATGGTGCATCTGTAAAAGTTGGTCAGAGTTAATGTGGACATGCCGAATTTCCTTAGTTTCCTGAGGAAGTCTAGGCGCTGTTGTGCTTTCTCGGTGGTAGTGTCGTGCCATCGTTAATAAATTAAAGATTCTGAACCTGCAGAGTCCCTGAGATTTGTTTTTCAAACGATTACAACTTCTGTGAAATATCTGACACACAACAGCAAACCCTGGTGCCCGTCACAAAGTCAAACAAGTGAAGCTTTGAAAAGCCAAAGTATAATAACGATTTGGGTACAAAGCTGGGTAACTTTGTGAAGGGATTCATTTCAGCTCATTGCTTTTCAGGGCCTGAATGGACACACATCCTGTTCACCTGGACACCTGGTAGTGGCCTGAAGATTTATGTCAATGGAACATTCAGCACCAACGACACTTACGGGAAACAGGCACCGGACTATCAAAACCCGTACACCAACCTGGTGGTTGGTACAAGCGATGAGCAGTCCTACGGTCAATACGTGACCGGATCGTTCGACGAGTTTGTGATTTGGGAACGTGCGCTCACACCAGACGAGATTCAGCTGTATTACAACGCCGCTACAGGTAAACCAAAATCGCTAAAGCATCCGTCACCACATCAGGGAGCCCCACGGCCTTGCCCCTGTCACACGGCAGCACTGATTACCCAAAACTTCAGAAAGTGCATCATTTGCTGGAAAATGCTTTGGGGCATCAGCGGAAATGTCTTTTTTTGATGGAATTGTTTTGCGAATTGTTACTTCTTTATTAACCTTTTTAGCCGCTCACAGATGACCAGAAAATGACGAGCAATAAAACATCCAAACGAATAACGGCAAACCATGAACGACTGTGTCCATGATCTCTCCCCAGGTCTCCCTGTTTGCACAACTGAGAGAGTCTCCATGCCACCACCCAGGGAGTTGGATTCTAGCTTTGCAACAACAGATGCTTTAGTAAGTCCCCAAACTTGCAACCTCAATTATTCACTGAGCCATTGCTCAGGTCGGAGCAAGGGGGCATTTTGAGTGAAATGTTAGTGTTACAGTCATGTCAAAATGTTCTTTATTCTTTCCAGTCCCCAACAAAGGCTTATTCCGCCGACAGGGTCAGTCCGGAAGAGGGAACAGAGAGATTCCAGTACCCAGTCACTACGGATGGTTTCCTTGAATCTTCCTTAGTTCTTCCCAATGAAACTCTGCAGCATCAAACTGCTTCCAATCTGACTAAGGTAATGCTTATTCCTTAATTAATAATCACAATTTACCACTTGTGGGAAGATCTTGAGCCGGCTGTAGTGATGAAAGCAAAGATTCAGTTGCCTGTTCTTTCCATACACAGTGTGATGAATGTAGGAATTTCAGAGATATTGTTTTGTATGTATCTGGTGCAGTAAGGGTTAAAAGTGTGCGTGACTGCTGGAGTCATGTTTTTTTTTAAAATCCTGGTTTACAAGACGAGTAGAGACTTTGGCCACAAGGGACAATTAAAGAATCGTAAAAGTTGGGCTAATGGAATTTTGTTCATATGAAAAAGGTTCCCTGGGGAGAAGATAATTAGAGACACTGGGCGGGATTCTCCGGTCGCCGACTCCGAAATTGCGTTCGCCGATCGGCCGGAGAATCAAGGTTTACGACTAAATCGGGGCGATACTCCGCCCCCTCCAAATCGGCGTACTTGGAGAGTACGCCGCGCGATGTATCAATAGCCTCAGGACGTTGCCTGAGGCACGTCCCCGGCCGGCCGAGGTCCTGGCGGCGTTGATTGTGTGTGATCTCATCCATCGGGAACTCGCTGTTTCGGCTGCAGACTCCAGTCCAGCGGCGTCACAGTCGGGGGAGGACCGATCCACGGGCAGGGGGGACTTTGCCAGGGGAGCAGTTCGGCTCCGCGAGCAGCCCGTGCCATGTTGCACGGCATGGCCGCTACAGGCCGCTGTCATACGCTTGCGTGGCCACAGACCCGGCAATTCCCTGGGCCATATCAGCAGCTAGAACCGGGTGCTCAACGCATCCTTGATGCTCGCCCCCCAGCCAGACGGAGAATCGGTGGCCGTTATATGCCATTTGTTCTGTCGTAAAATTCCACCCTTCCCATCCCGGCGTGGGAACATAGCCTCAAAATCGGAGAATCCAGCCCATAGGCTTTAGTCAGATGATATAGTTAATGGGACGATCCGGAGCTGAAGTAGTCCAGGTACTGAGGTTTAGTGTTCAGTTTCTCTCAAAGCCGTTTCGTTAAAATAAAATGTAACCTGTGAACAGAAGAATAGTTTCTGAAAAGGCTGGCAGGTTAAGCAGAAGTTTGACACAGGCAAGAAACTGCAAGCTAGCTCCTGAAGGACCTCTCTCTCAAAGCGGTTTACCCATCACATCTCTTTACAGCAAGTATTCCTGGGTCTGCTAACTGTATTTAAAGGTGGATTTTGACCTGGGATGGGCTTTGCTTGAGTAGAGGTAAAAGATAGCAGTTAGGAATTAATGTTTCACTGTCATTGTGAAGCATTGTTTAGCTGTTAATTGTAACCTATTTTCTTTATGATGTTAAAAGTTATTTTAATATCCTATTAGTAATAAAGTTTGTCCCAATCTATCATATCCTGTAACAGCCTCCTCAGGCGCCGGAATGTGGCGACTAGGGGCTTTTCACAGTAACTTCATTGAAGCCTACTCGTGACAATAAGCGATTTTCATTTCATTTCATTCCATATCCCTATTTGTCCGTGGAATCAAAGTATCCTCTCTTCACAGGCTTACAAATTAAAATATTGGGGTGTCTGTTCAGTATCCTAGCAACTGTTATATAGAACACACAGTGCAGGGGCTGATTTAGCTCACTCAGCTAAATCGCTGGCTTTTCAAGCAGACCAAGGCAGGCCAGCAGCACGGTTCGATTCCCGTATCAGCCTCCCCGGACAGGCGCCGGAATGTGGCGACTAGGGGCTTTTCACAGTAACTTCATTGAAGCCTACTCGTGACAATAAGTGATTTTCATTTCATTTTTCAGAAGGAGGCCATTCAGCCCATCGAGTCTGCACCGACCCACTTAAGCCCTCACTTACATCCTATCCCCATAACCCAATAACCCTTGATAATTGATCCTGACCATTAAGGGCAATTTATCCTGGCCAATCCACCTAACCTGCACGTCTTTGGACTGTGGGAGGAAACCGGAGCACCCGGAGGAAACCCACGCACACACGGGGAGAACGTGCAGACTCCGCGCAGACAGTGACCCGAGCCGGGATTCAAATCTGGGACCCTAGCGCTGTGAAGCCACAGTGCTGTCCACTGTGCTACCGTGCTGCCCGGGTGCTACCATGCTGTTACTGTCTGGGAACGTAATAAAACTTCTTTCTTTCACATTTAGAAGAAGTACAGGGCGATGGGGGTTGCATTGCACTAACTGACTTAAAAAACAAAGATCTGGGTTGATGTCACTTTAGGAAATGAGAGAGAGTGAGTGGAGATTTTTCTGAGTCTGCTATTCTTTCTGGTGTTCTGGGCTGAAGTGTGAGAGGTCAAATTCCACCGTGGCAACGGTGAAATTGAAATTGACAGAGTTCGTGAAATGGCGACGGAGCAAATGAAAGCTGGTGATTGTCGCGAAGACCCTGAAGAACATTCAAAATGGGAGCCGGGGTAGTCTATTGGAGCCCTCGAGCCTGCTCCACCACTCAATGAGATCGTGGCTGATGAGGGGGCGGCACGGTAGCACAGTGGTCAGCACTGCTGCCTCACAGCGGCGAGGGCCCGGGTTCAATCCCAGCCCCAGATCATTGTCCGTGCGGAGTTTGCACATTCTCCCCGTCTCTGCGTGGGTCCCACCCTCACAACCCAAAATGATATGCAGGGTGGGTGGACTGGCCTCGCTAAATGGCCCATTAATTGGAAAAAAAAAATTGGGAACTCTAAATTTATTTTGAAAAAAAGATCATGGCTGATGTTCCTCATCAAGCCCTCCCTCCTACATTATCTTCACATCCCTTAATCCATTTTGTATCCAAACAGCCAAGGATTTTGATCTTGATGGAGAATTCCAAGGATTCATAAATTCTCCTCAGCTCATTCCCAAATGGCCAACCTCTTAACCTGAGACTACAAGCCTTAGTTCTCGACTCTCCAGGCATGGGACACAACCTCCTAGAATCTACCCAGTGAATCCTTTTAATCTCCAGGCTCAACAATCCCAGTGCTGCCTTGACCAGCCCCCCACTTTGCATCCTCTGTAAACGTAAGCTGATCCAAAATTTACCCAGCACCCTTCTGCCCTCACTGGCCGACATTGTCACCCAGTCCAGGAAGGATTCTTACCCTCGTTTTCAAATCCCTCCCTGAGTTTGACCCTCCCTACCTCTGTAATTCCCTCCCGCTCTAAGCCTGCTATCTTTCTCTGCCTCCAATTCTTTTACACATGCCCAGCTTTAATCACAGTGCCATTGGTGGCCGTGCCTTCAGCTGCCTTGGCGTGAAGCTCTGCGATCACCTGCTTAAACCTCCTCGCCTCTTCACCCCTCTCTCCTTTAAAATCATAGATCAAAGAATTTACATTGCAGAAGGAGGCCATTTGGCCCATCGAGTCTGCACCGGCCCTTGGAAAGAGCACTCTACCCAAGCTCACACCTCCACCCTGTCCCCATAACCCAGTAACCCCACTTAACCTTTTTTTTTGGACACTAAGGGCAATTTATCATGGCCAATCCACCTAACCCGCACATCTTTAGACTGTGGGAGGAAACCGGAGCACCCGGAGGAAACCCACGCAGACACGTGGAAAACGTGCAAACTCCTCACGGTACAGTTTTGAGAGTTAAAGGCGTTATGTAAATACAAGTTGTTGTTGGTGTTGCAGTGTGTTGGTTTACCCTCTTGTGGAGTCAAGACCATAATGTTCAAGAAGCTCCCATGGCATCACAGACTGTGCTGTTGCCACCGCTTCCAGATGTTGTGCAGGGTCTAGTCTGGTGCCAGGGGCTGTTTAGCACAGGGCTAAATCGCTGGCTTTTAAAGCAGACCAAGGCAGGCCAGCAGCACGGTTCGATTCCCGTACCAGCCTCCCCGAACAGGCGCCGGAATGTGGCGACTAGGGACTTTTCACAGTAACTTCATTTGAAGCCTACTCGTGACAATAAGCGATTTTCATTTTTCATTTTTTCATCCCTGTCAGGTGTGGTAATATCTAACGGGATTATCTTGTTGTCTTCCTAGAACTTTCTACAGACTGTTGGTGAAGTTCTGGCCTTGCCCAGTTGGAGTGGAGCAGCAGAGGTATGGAAGGTTTGGCGTCTGGCGTGGCGGTGTCTGTGGTGATATGCATGCACACATAAATATATATAGCTGTACAAATGTATAAAGTTGCATATCAGCACATGTAACCAGCAGTATGACCTCCGACCAGCAGGAGGCGTCAGACATCCATCATGTGACTGGAGTGACCCGCCAGTTGGTAGTCGGACGTATAACTGGACAGTCGCACTTAAGAGTAGCTTCCAAGGAATTTGAGTAACTTTGTCAGTACATAAACCTGTGAGTTATTTTTCCACGTGTTGACAATAAATCATCGTCTCAGTTAAACACAAAAACGCTCTGCGTGTATCCTTGTCAACGGTGACAGCACAGAACACAACAGTGTCGATGGTCAGGCTGTTGAGCAACACCTCTAGGGTTTAGCATCTGCATTGATGCAGTTTGGGGAGATTTTCAACGCTTGTCAGGGATTGTGGATAAAATGAAACACGATATTGGGGCCCAGGGACACAAGGTCATGTGATTGCGCTTTGCAAAGTGAGACACTGCATGAAAGACAGAATTTTAATTTCTATATCTTTCTCCATCTCCGGCCATCCCAAAGAAGTTCCCAGTAACATCTCTCCGAGAGCAGCAGCTCTTCCCAATCCTCTGCGGCTGCCCGTGTGGACACTGCTGTACACACAGAACAGGGGCTGGATTCTGCGTTTTGCCGGCAGCCCGGCGGGGTTTCCCGACGGCGTGGGGCTGCCCCACAATGGGAAACCCCATTGGCCAGCCGGCGTAACGGAGAATCCCGCTGATGGATCGGGGCAGAAATGTGGCGCAGCCGGGCGGAGAATCCAACCAGAGATTTCGACATTGCAAACTGCCGACTCCACCCAATGAGATGGCCAACTTTCCTTTGAGATCGTGGATGAAGAAATATGCAAATTTCCTTTCCCATTAGAGACAGGGGTGGCACAGTGGTTATCTCTGCTGCCTCACAGCGCCAGGGACCCGGGTTCGATTCCGGCCTCGGGTAACTGTGCGGAGTCTGTACATTCTCCCCGTGTCTGCGTGGGTTTCCTCCGGGTGCTCCGGTTTCCTCCCACAGTCCAAAGACGTGCTGATAGATGGATTGGCCGTGATAAATTGCCCCTTAGGGTGGGGTTGCAGGGATAGGGTTGGGGTGTGTGCGTAGGTAGGGTGCTCTTTAGAAGGATCAGTGCAGACTCGATGGGCCGAATGGCCTCCTTCTGCAGTATCGGGATTCTATGGATTTTTTTAAATGCGGAACAAATCGAGGAGTGTAGTTATTGTTGGTGCCAGATGGCTTTTGAAGATTTACAGACCTTTGTTGACACTTTGGGTCCAATTGGGCAGCCAGAAGAAGGCCACTCCACCCATTTGGCAGGTGCTGGCTCCTTTGGAAGAGCTGTACAATTACACACTTCCTTACTCCTGCCTTCCCATCAGCCTGCTGCTTTGTAAAGGGAGAGGCTGCTTCCCACAACAAAACTCTTCAAAAAGGAGTGTGTTTGCTGATTGCCGTCTCCAGACCCGGAGGGAGGTCTCCCCACATGAATGACAAATTCCAACCAGCGATTCCATAATCGGCTGCTCCCAGCGGGAAGCGGAATTCTCCACAGGCAAACCCAGATTGTCTGGATGGACATATTCCCAAAGGCCTCCCATTCCTCAGAGTAAAAGAGTGTTCAAAGAAAAATCGTTTTTCAGGATGGTTCCTGTGGTTCTTTTCCTGCCTGCCGTGTTCAGGGGGATAATGCTTCATTCCTGGAAATTCCGGGATGTGCCAGGAAGGCTGGCCACCAGCAGATGGGCGGCCTTTATCGCAACATCACCTCAATATTCTGCAAAGAGTCCAGGAACTCCAAACGTTGTCTGTGAACCGACCCTTTGACAATCTGCTTTGAACCTTAAACGTGTCTCAGGGACGGGACCTGCTGCCTTTGTTCAAATTCTGAACCTCGCTTTCCAATCTCTGTATGGTCTCATCCCTCCATATCACCTCCTCCAGCCCTACTACAACCCTCCGAGATGGCTGCACTCCTCCAATCCTGGCCTCTCACACATCACCCAATTTTAACCGCTGCCCCTTTGGCTAAAGGGGGCCTACTTGTTAAACCCCCAACCCTCCTGGCCAAGCTCGACTGTCAAACTGCGCCGCGCCTGACCCGCACTCCTAATCCCTCAGGCCCTACTCTCACACCCACCTCAACACCAGCTGCCTCGCCTCCTATCGAGCGTCTGGCCAGTGGACCTTCCCCCCCCCCCCCCCCTCGCCCTCCTGCCCCCCCCCCCCCCCCACCTCGTCCTACACGTTTACTTTCTTCCAGATTGTTAGCGACCTTCAATCATGGCTTGACCTTTAAACCTACCTGTGTTTCCAGCGGTCAGTAATAGAAAGGGGCGGGCCTTACATGCCAGCGGCTCCACAGCCCTGGTCGCTGGACGCTTCGGACACGCGGCATTCCCAGATCTCGCCCGCCTGAGTTGGAATCCACCTGGATTTCAGGGTAACAAATTTTGAATAAGCTGGGGATTCAACACGATCGTAGAATATGGGGCGGAATTCTCTGAGCCCGGGGCTGGGCCGGAGAATCGCCGCCCTAACACCGGGACGCAGTTCCCCGCAGAGAGGAGAATCAGTGCCATTGCCGCCGGCGTGGTCGGCGTGGCGGTGGTTGGGGGCTGCTCTATGCGCCCATCCCCCCACCTAGTCTCGGCCTGGGATGGGCCAAGCGGCCGTAACAAAAATCCCGAGTCCCGCCGGTGCCGTTCTAACCTGCTCCTAGCTGGACGGACCTCGGCGTGGAAGGGTCTGGGGGCGGGCTGTGTGTGTGGGGGGGGGGGGGGGGGGGGGGGGGGGAGGGGTCCGACCCCGGGGGGGGGGCCCACTTGGGCTGGGGGCCTCCTTTCTTCCACGCCGGCCCCTGTAGCCCTGCGCCACGTTGTGTCGGGGCCGGCGCGGAGAAGGGAGCCGCTGCACGTGTTGGTGTCGGAGCCACTGCGCATGCGCGGGACCCCCACGGTGCCCAGTTGACGCCGGGATCCTCCACAGGGCAGATGCTACGTTTAAATTTATTTTTGATGCCCACAGGCAGCGACTGTAGTGAGTGGATTGATTGGGATGGTTGACAAGGTGATGATTCATGTGGGAAGTAACCTGGAAGGAAACCCAGCTTCGGTGGTGAACATCGAGGGAAGCTCCCCAGTGGCTGGTACGGGTGTTAACGGCTGATTCTGCACAAATGTCTCTACTTCATTCATCTCATTGCAAAAAGATAACGGCAGAAAAACACGCGGACACACACCGGCATGAACAAACACGCAGACACACACATAGGCACAAACAAACACGCAGACACACACATAGGCACGTACAAACACGCAGACACACACATAGGCACGTACAAACACGCAGACACACACATAGGCACGTACAAACACGCAGACACACACCGGCATGAACAAACACACAGACACACACAGGCATGAACAAACACGCAGACACACACCGGCATGAACAAACACACAGACACACACATAGGCACATACAAACACACAGACACGCACATAGGCACGTACAAACACGCAGACACACACAGGCACGTACAAACACACAGACACGCACATAGGCACATACAAACACACAGACACGCACATAGGCACGTACAAACACGCAGACACACACCGGCATGAACAAACACACAGACACACACATAGGCACGTACAAACACGCAGACACGCACATAGGCACGTACAAACACGCAGACACGCACAGGCATGAACAAACACACAGACACACACAGGCACGTACAAACACACAGACACACACATAGGCATTAACAAACAGGTATTGTTATTGTAACTGTTTCCACTGCCCTTTCAGGCAATGCCTTCCAAATAACAACTTGCCGTGTAAAATAAAAATACTCTCCTCATCTTCTGCCTGGTTCGTTCGGCCGAAACTGTGGCCTCTAATCAGAGACCTGGACAATTATTTACTGCACTGAAACACCTGCATTTTACTGAACACCCCTATCAAATCTCCCCTTCACATTCTGTGTTCTGAGAAGAATTGTGGCTTGCCCAGTCTCTCCACGTTCACCGAACTCCCTCATCCCTAATAACAAAGTTGAGTTTGTTTGTAATTATCTCCCCTGCCCGAGTGAAGCTTTCCACACACTCGCTGACTCAATCCCCCCCCCATGAAGCCTTCCACACACTCGCTGACTCAATCCCCCCCCCATGAAGCCTTCCACACACTCGCTGACTCAATCCCCCCCCCCATGAAGCCTTCCACACACTCGCTGACTCAATCCCACCCCATGAAACCTTCCACACACTCGCTGACTCAATCCCCCCCATGAAGCCTTCCACACACTCGCTGACTCAATCCCCCCCCCATGAAGCCTTCCACACACTTGCTGACTCAATCCCACCCCCATGAAGCCTTCCACACAACTCGCTGACTCAATCCCACCCCCATGAATCCTTCCACACACTCGCTGACATCAATCCCACCCCCATGAAGCCTTCCACACACCTCGCTGACCTCAGTCCCCCCCATGAAGCCTTCCACACACTCGCTGACTCAATCCCACCCCCATGAAGCCTTCCACCACTCAACTGACTCAATCCCACCCCCATGAAGCCTTCCACACACTTCGCTACTCAATCCCACCCCCATGAAGCCTTCCACACACTCGCTGACTCAGTCCCCCCCATGAAGCCTTCACACACATCGCTGCGTCAATCCCAACCCCCACACCTAAGCCCTTCCACACACTCGCTGACTCAATCCCAACCCCCAGTGAAGCTTCCACACACTCGCTGACTCAATCCCCCCCCCATGAAGCTTCCACACACTCCTGACTCAATCCCACCCCCATGAAGCCTTCCACACACTCGCTGACTCAATCCCACCCCCATGAGCCTTCCACACACTCGCTGACCATCCCACCCCCATGAGCCTTCCACACTCGCTGACCTCAATCCCCCCATGAAGCTTTCCACACACTCTCTGACATCATCCCCCCCCCATGAAGCCTTCCACACACTCGCTGACTCAATCCCCCCCCCCCCCCCCATGAAGCCTTCCACACACTCGCTGACTCAACCCCCCCCATGAAGCCTTCCACACACTCGCTGACTCAATCCCCCCCCATGAAGCCTTCCACACACTCGCTGACTCAATCCCCCCCCCAACTGACCCATGAAGCCTTCCACACACTCTCTGACTCAATCCCCCCCCCATGAAGCCTTCCCACACTCGCTGACTCAATAACCCCCCCCATGAAGCCTTCCACCACACTCGCTGACGTAAATCCCCCCCCCCCCATGAAGCCTTCCACACACTCGCTGACTCAATCCCCCCCCCCATGAAGCCTTCCACACCTCGCTGACCTCAATCCCCCCCCCCCCCATGAGCTGTAATCAATGCTTCGATTAGCCTGCATCAGTAGCGAGGACTTTGCATTCCGGTCCATCGCTATGAACCAACGCAAACTGTCTTTCGCACTTTGAGCTGTTTAGCCAATAGTTAATGTCTCGCAAATGGATATCGGAGTAAATCAGGTGAAATTTCTCACTGTTTCTGGAGTTGGGGGGGAATATTAAAAGAATTGATTCCTTTCTGTTCACAGATTACTCGTTAGTCAAAGTTCCCGGAGGCTCAAGTCTGATTAATTACCGTTTCCCATCTCAAGGAAAGAGCTTCATCTTGATCCCTGGGGAAGCCTTTCACAGGAAAAGTAAGACATAGCTATTGAAACGTAACGTTGATATACCTTTGCTTCACGTTAGTTTGCTTTCTCTGCCAAGCTGTGCCTGCAGCGTAATTATATTTTAAGTGATTTCAACTTGACCGCCTGTCTCCCAACTGTTCCGTGTCCTTTTTTAAGCCTCTATTCTGAGCACGTTGCTGAAGCACATCGTTGGGTTGTAGAGATGGTGTTTCCAGAGGGACTTGGGAGAGGAAGGGAAAGAGGGTGGGGGGATTTGGGGGGGGAGGGTGGGGTGGAGCAAGGCCTAAATGTTACTCGTGAGACCTGGAGAAGCTCAGCTTTTCCTACAGATCTCGCCAAGGAATTCCTGTCTCAAACGGATAGGGAAGAGGCCCTGGATTGGAACGATCGAGTTAAAACTTTGACTTTCTCTGTGGTGGGGGCCTGCAGATACATCAGAACTTCCGCAAGTCCAACAAGGAACGTTTAGACCTCCCTTTGTCCCAGTATTGCCCCTCTTCCATCCTCATAGCATCGTAGAATCCCGTCTTCCGGTGGCGGCCCATGGGTGAGTGGGGTGCACGCTTAGCAGCTCCCGCTGGAGGGGGCTGTTTTCCCCGTGGCCGGTGGGATGTTGGGAGGAAGGAGGTGCAGAGGTGGTGGAGGAAACCTGTGCTCTGCCGGTGAGGTCAGTGGATGGATCCCGGACCGGAAGTGGGTCTGGAAGGAAGGAGCTGAAGGAACACAGCGGAAAAGGACGGAGGGTGAAAGGTCAGTCCGACCAGCCCAATGGTCGCCGGAGCAGTTGGTGGACGTTCTGAAGTTCAGCCAATAGAGGAGGGCGGCTCAGGAGGACCTGGTGAAGGTGGTGGGACCCGTTGAGAGCGGGGATCGATTGTGTGGAGTTGAGGCTGGAGACCCAGAGCCCCGGCGATCCAGGAAGTGGAGGAGGTGATGGGGCAAGTCTGAGAATAGTGGGGGCGCCGGAGGGCATCGAGGGAGCAGACACAGGCTCTTATGTGGCCAAAATGTTGGAGCAGCTCATGGAGAAGGGGGCCGACGACCGGCCCCTGGAGGTTGATCGGGCAGACAGGGCGCTGATGAGGAAGCCGCGGGTGAATGAGCTGCCGAGGGCGATGGGGGTGAGATTACACCGGTTTCTGGAGAAAGAGAAAATCATGCGGTGGGCCAGGCAGACGAGGAGATTTACCTGGGACGGTAACGAACTCCGGGTATAACAGGACCTGGGTGCAGAACAGGCAAAGAGCAGAGCCGGATTCAACCGGATCAAGGCTGCCCTCTTTAACGAAAGGGGTGAAGTTCGGCATGCTGTACCCGACCTGCCTCTGGGCGACCCACAACGGCCGCGAATATTATTTTGGAACATCGGAGGAAGCGACGGAGTTTCTGAGGGACACTGAACTGGCAGGAGAGGGAGGATGTGAGGGGGCGTTGGTTCTCCCTGCCTCTCTCTTAGTTGGCCTGCTCCATGTTTTTCTTTGGGTGATGGTCAGGGGAGAACCTTTCTCCGCTTAGGGGCTGTTTAGGCTGGAATATTGAGGGAGTGGCAAAATCATAGAATCATGGAATGTACAGCGAAGAAGGAGGCCATTCGGCCCATCGAGTCTGCACCAGCTCTTGGAAAGAGCACCCCACCCAAGCCCACACCTCCACCCTATCCCCATAACCCTTTAACCCCACCCAACACTCAGGGCAAACACGGGGAGGATGTGCAGACTCCGCACAGGCAGTGACCCAAGCCGAGAATCGAACCTGGGACCCTGGAGCTGTGAAGCAATTGTGCTAGCCACTGTGCTGCCGTGCTGCCCACAAATGGAAGCCCCAGATGGAGATTGGGTTGGTGTCCACGGGGAAGGCAGTGGGTCAGTTCCGGAGGGCCGGGGAGGCAGTATATGAGTCTGGGGAGAAGGCGAGTACGGTGCTGGCCCACCAACGTGGTGGTGGCGAAGGAGATGGGAAAGGTGAAGCATGGGAGGGGAGGGGTGGTCTTGGACCCGGTGGGGCATTTGAGGAATTGGAGCCCCAGGACAGGGGGGGAGGGAATGCGGTGATTCCGAGATGGGTTGGAGTTTCCTAAAGTGGAGGAGGATCTGGTAGAGGGGCTGGGGGCACTTATTAGACTGGTGGAGGTGATGGAGAGTATGGGGGCGATGCAGATAGGAAGGCCCCGGGCCCTGGGCCTGGGCCTGGGCCCCGATGGGTTCTCAATGGAATTTTATAAAAGGTTTTCAGGGGATCTGGGCCCATGTTGGTAAGGGCATACAATGAGGTGGGGGAGAAGGGGCAGACCCCCCCCCCCCCCATCTCACATTATCGGAAGCTTCACTATCCTTAATGCTGAAGGGGGATAAGGACCCGGAGCAGTATGGGTCCTACCGCCCGATATCGCTGCTAAATGTGGACACCAAACTGTTGGTGAAGATCTCGGCCTTGTGGATTTAGGACTGTGTGCCGGGGGTGATCGGGGTTTGTAAAGGGGAAGTATCTGCCAGCGAACGTTAGGTGCTGATTGAATGTGATAGTGATGCCCCCGGTGGGCCAGGAGGTGAAGGTGGCCGTTACTCTGGTCGCGGAGAAGGCCTTTGATTGGGTAGAATGGGAATATTTGTGGGTAGTACTGGGGGAGGGGCGGTGTTGGAGCACAGGGTCACACTATACACGGACGATCTGTTACATTATATTTCGGACCCGTTGGGAGGACCTTGTGCAGATGAGAGGAATTCAGTTGGTTTTCTGGGTATGAAGTAAACATGGGGGAGAGTGAGGCCTTCCCGATCCAAGCAAGGGGGCAGGAGGGGAGGCTGGGCCAGCTGCCGGTTAAAGTGGGAGGGATGATCGTTGGATACTTGGGCATCCAGGTGGCGCAAGAGATGGGATGTGCTCCCGCTGGTGGGGCGGGGTGGGTGCAAACCGTGAAAATGACTGAGTTTCCGAGGTTCCTATTCATTTTTCAGAACCTTCCGATCCCCCCAGGTACTCCACCCGAGCTGGCCAGGTACTCCACCCGAGCCGGCCAGGTACTCCTCCCGAGCCAGCCAGGTACTCCGCCCGAGCCGGCCAGGTACTCCACCCGAGCCGGCCAGGTACTCCACCCGAGCCGGCCAGGTACTCCACCCGAGCCGGCCAGGTACTCCACCCGAGCCGGCCAGGTACTCCACCCGAGCCGGCCAGGTACTCCACCCGAGGCTGGAGGGGTTGGGGCGGGGGGGGGGGGGGGGGGGGGGGTGCTGGACATGGGGAAGGGGAGTGTGAGCTGCCCGGTGGGAGTGGGCTCCAGTATTTACAGGTACGGGATTATGTCAGGAAGCAGGTGTCGTCCTTTCCTGATCTGCCGTCTCTGCGGCTGCAGGACAAGGTGGTATCGAAATCAGGAGTTGGTGATTATCGGAGATTTATGAGGAATTAATGAATTGGGAGGGCCTCCAGATGGGAGAATTTAAAGGGAAGTGGGAGGAAGAGTTGGAGCGGGAGATGAGACGGGGCTGTGGGGGCTCTGAGGAGAGTGAGCGCATCCTCTTTGTGCGCGAGGCTTGGCCGTATTCAATTCAAAGTGGTTCGGATGTGACGGTGCCCAGGAGCAGGTTCTTTGTAGGGATGGAGAATAGATATGGGTGGTATGTGGGTGGCGTGTGGGTGGCGTGTGGGTGGCGTGTGGGTGGCGTGTGGGTGGCGTGTGGGTGGTGTGTGGGTGGCGTGTGGGTGGCGTGCGTTGGGCCAGCCAACCATGTCCACATGGTTTGGGCTGTCCGGCCGGGGTTCCTGTGGGGGTTCCTGCGGGGGTTCCTGCGGGGGTCCTGGTGGGGGTTCCTGCGGGGGTTCTGGTGGGGGTTCCTGCGGGGGTTCTGGTGGGGGTTCCTGCGGGGGTTCCTGCGGGGGTTCCTGCGGGGGTTCTGGTGGGGGTTCCTGCGGGGGTTCTGGTGGGGGTTCCTGCGGGGGTCCTGGTGGGGGTTCCTGCGGGGGCTCTGGTGGGGGTTCCTGCGGGGGTTCTGGTGGGGGGTTCCTGCAGGGGTTCCTGCGGGGGTTCCTGCGGGGGTTCTGGTGGGGGTTCCTGCGGGGGTTCTGGTGGGGGTTCCTGCGGGGGTTCTGGTGGGGGGTCCTGCGGGGGCTCTGGTGGGGGTTCCTGCAGGGGTTCCTGCGGGGGTTCCTGCGGGGGTTCTGGTGGGGGTTCCTGCGGGGGTTCTGGTGGGGGTTCCTGCGGGGGTTCTGGTGGGGGTTCCTGCGGGGGTTCTGGTGGGGGTTCCTGCGGGGGTTCTGGTGGGGGTCCCTGCGGGGGTTCTGGTGGGGGTTCCTGCGGGGGTTCTGGTGGGGGTTCCTGCGGGGGTTCTGGTGGGGGTTTCTGCGGGGGTTCTGGTGGGGGTCCCTGCGGGGGTTCTGGTGGGGGTTCCTGCGGGGGCTCTGGTCGGGGTTCTGGTGGGGGTTCTGGTGGGGGTTCCTGCGGATGTTCTGGTGGGGGTTCCTGCGGGGGTTCTGGTGGGGGTTCCTGCGGGGGTTCCTGCGGGGGCTCTGGTGGGGGTTCCTGCGGGGGTTCTGGTGGGGGTTCCTGCGGGGGTTCCTGCGGGGGCTCTGGTGGGGGTTCCTGCGGGGGTTCCTGCGGGGGTTCCTGCGGGGGTTCCTGCGGGGGCTCTGGTGGGGGTTCCTGCGGGGGTTCCTGCGGGGGTTCCTGTGGGGGCCCTGGTGGGGGTTCCTGCGGGGTTTCAGGTGGAGGTTCCTGCGGGGGTTCTGGTGGAGGTTCCTGCGGCGGTTCTGGTGGGGGTTCTGGTGGGGGTACCTGCGGGGGCTCTGGTGGGGGTTCCTGCGGGGGTTCTGGTGGGGGTTCCTGCGGGGGTTCTGGTGGGGGTTCCTGCGGGGGTTCCTGCGGGGGTTCTGGTGGGGGTTCCTGCGGGGGTTCTGGTGAGGGTTCCTGCGGGGGTTCTGGTGGGGGTTCCTCCGGGGGTTCTGGTGGGGGTTCCTGCGGAGGTTCTGGTGGGGGTTCCTGCGGGGATTCTGGTGGGGGTTCCTGCGGGGGTTCTGGTGGGGTTCCTGCGGGGGTTCTGGTGGGGTTTCTGCGGGGGCTCTGGTGGGGGTTCTGGTGGGGGTTCCTGCGGGGGTTCCTGTGGGGGTTCTGGTGGGGGTTCCTGCGGGGGTTCTGGTGGGGGTTCCTGCGGGGGTTCCTGTGGGGGTTCTGGTGGGGGTTCCTGCGGGGGTTCTGGTGGGGGTTCCTGCGGGGGTTCTGGTGGGGGTTTCGGCCAGGGTTCCTGCGGGGGTTCCTGCGGGGGTTCTGGTGGGGGTTCCTGTGGGGGCTCTGGTGGGGGTTCCTACGGGGGCTCTGGTGGGGGTTCTGGTGGGGGTTCCTGTGGGGGCTCTGGTGGGGGTTCTGGTGGGGTTTCTGTTGGGGGTTCCTGCGGGGGTTCTGGTGGGGGTTCTGGTGGGGGTTCCTGCGGGGGTTCTGGTGGGGGTTCTGGTGGGGGTTCCTGCGGCAGTTCTGGTGGGGGTTCCTGCGGGGGTTCCTGCGGGGGTTCTGGTGGGGGTTCCTGCGGGGGTTCCTGCGGGGGTTCCTGCGGGGGTTCCTGCGGGGTTTCCTGCGGGAGTTCCTGCGGGGGTTCTGGTGGGGGTTCCTGCGGGGGTACTCCGCCCGAGCTGGCCAGGTACTCCCCCCGAGCCGGACAGGTACCCCACCCGAGCCGGCCAGGTACTCCACCCGAGCCGGCCAGGTACTCCACCCGAGCCGGACAGGTACTCCACCTGAGGCTGGGGGGGGGGGGGGGGGGGGGGGGGGGTGCTGGACATGGGGAAGGGGAGTGTGAGCTGCCTGGTGGGAGTGGGCTCCAATATTTACAGGTACGGGATTATGTCAGGAAGCAGGTGTCGTCCTTTCCCGATCTGCCGTCTCTGCGGCTGCAGGACAAGGTGGTATCGAAATCAGGAGTTGGTGATTGTCGGAGATTTATGAGGAATTAATGAATTGGGAGGGCCTCCAGATGGGAGAATTTAAAGGGAAGTGGGAGGAAGAGTTGGAGCGGGAGATGAGACGGGGCTGTGGGGGCTCTGAGGAGAGTGAGCGCATCCTCTTTGTGCGCGAGGCTTTGCCGTATTCATTTCAAAGTGGTTGTTAGGGCAGATGTGACGTTAGCCAGGAGCAGGTTCTTTGTAGGGATGGAGAATAGATGTGGGTGGCGTGTGGGTGGCGTGTGGGTGGCGTGTGGGTGGCGTGCGGGTGGCGTGTGGGTGGCGTGCGGGTGGCGTGTGGGTGGCGTGGGGGTGGCGTGCGGGTGGCGTGTGGGTGGCGTGTGGGTGGCGTGTGGGTGGCGTGGGGGTGGCGTGCGGGTGGCGTGTGGGTGGCGTGTGGGTGGCGTGCGGTGGGTCAGCCAACCATGTACACATAGTTTGCGCTGTCCGGATGTGGAAGTATTCCGGCCGGGGTTCCTGCGGGGGTTCCTGCGGGGGTTCCTGCGGGGGGTTCTGGTCGGGGTTCCTGCGGGGGTTCCTGCGGGGGTTCCTGCGGGGGCTCTGGTGGGGGTTCTGTTGGGGGTTCCTGCGGGGGTTCCTGCGGGGGTTCCTGCGGGGGTTTCTGGTCGGGGTTCCTGCGGGGGTTCCTGCGGGGGTTCTGTTGGGGGTTCCTGCGGGGGTTCCTGCGGGGGTTCTGTTGGGGGTTCCTGCGGGGGTTCCTGCGGGGGTTCCTGCGGGGGTTTCTGGCCGGGGTTCCTGCGGGGGTTCCTGCGGGGGTTGCTGCGGGGGTTCTGTTGGGGGTTCCTGCGGGGGTTCTGGTGGGGGTTCCTGCGGGGGTTCCTGCGGGGGTTCTGTTGGGGGTTCCTGCGGGGGTTCTGGTGGGGGTTCTGGTGGGGGTTCCTGCGGGGGTTCTGGTGGGGGTTCTGGTGGGGGTTCCTGCGGGGGTTCTGGTGGGGGTTCCGGCGGGGGTTCTGGTGGGGGTTCTGGTGGGGGTTCCTGCGGGGGTTCTGGTGGGGGTTCCTGCGGGGGTTCTGGTGGGGGTTCCTGCGGAGGTCCTGGTGGGGGTTCTGGTGGGGGTTCTGGTGCGGGTTCCTGCGGGGGTTCCTGCGGGGGTTCTGGTGGGGATTCTGTTGGGGGTTCCTGCGGGTTCGAGCGACCTCGCGGAATTCCTTAAGCTGGAAAAAAAATCACATTGTCCGAAGATGGAAGCCGTTTATTGACGTTTTCAAAGATAGTGAAGATGTCAGCAATGCAGGGTGGTGGGGCGGGTGGGGTGGTGGGGCAGGGCGGGTGGGGGGTTGGGGCGGGGGGGTGGGGCGGGGGGGTGGGGCAGTGGGGAAGGGCGGGTGGTGGGGCAGGGCGGGTGGGGTGGTGGGGCAGGGAGGGTGGTGGGGCAGGGCGGGTGGGTTGGTGGGGCAGGGAGGGTGGTGGGGCAGGGAGGGTGGTGGGGCAGGGCGGGTGGGGTGGTGGGGCAGGGAGGGTGGTGGGGCCGGGCGGCTGGGGTGGTGGGGCAGGGGTGGTGGGGCAGGGTGGGTGGGGCAGGGGGGATGGGGTGGTGGGGCAGGGTGGGTGGGGTGGTGGGGCAGGGTGGTGGGGCAGGGGGGTGGGGCAGGGAGGGTGGTGGGGCCGGGCGGCTGGGGTGGTGGGGCAGGGGTGGTGGGGCAGGGTGGGTGGGGCAGGGGGGATGGGGTGGTGGGGCAGGGTGGGTGGGGTGGTGGGGCAGGGTGGTGGGGCAGGGGGGTGGGGGAGGGGGGGTGGTGGGGCAGGGAGGGTGGGGCGGTGGGGTTGTGAGGTTGTGGGGCAAGGGGGTGGGGCAGGGTGGGTGGGGTGGTGGGGCAGGGTGGTGGGGCAGGGGGGTGGGGCAGGGGGTGGTGGGGCAGGGTGGGTGGGGCAGGGGTGGTGGGGCAGGGAGGGTGGGGTGGTGGGGCAGGGGGGGTGGTGGGGCAGGGGGGGTGGGGCAGGGTGGGTGGGGCAGGGAGGGTGGGGTGGTGGGGCAGGGGGGGTGGTGGGGCAGGGAGGGTGGGGCAAGGGGGTGGGGCAGGGGGGTGGGGCAAGGGGGGTGGGGCAGGGGTGGTGGGGCAGGGTGGGTGGGGCAGGGGGGATGGGGTGGTGGGGCAGGGTGGGTGGGGTGGTGGGGCAGGGTGGTGGGGCAGGGGGGGTGGGGCAGGGGTGGTGGGGCAGGGTGGGTGGGGCAGGGTGGGTGGGGCAGGGAGGGTGGGGTGGTGGGGCAGGGGGGGGGGTGGGGCAGGGAGGGTGGGGCGGTGGGGTGTGAGGTTTGTGGGGCAAGGGGGTGGGGCAGGGGGGTGGGGCAAGGGGGTGGGGCAGGGGTGGTGGGGCAGGGTGGGTGGGGCAGGGGGGATGGGGGGGTGGGGCAGGGGGGGTGGGGTGGTGGGGCAGGGTGGTGGGGCAGGGGGTGGGGCAGGGGTGGTGGGGCAGGGTGGGTGGGGCAGGGGGGATGGGGTGGTGGGGCAGGGTGGTGGGGCAGGGGGGTGGGGCGGGGGGGTGGGGCTGTGGGGCAGGGAGGGTGGGGTGGTGGGGCAGGGTGGGTGGGGTGGTGGGGCAGGGTGGTGGGGCAGGGGGGTGGGGCAGGGGTGGTGGGGCAGGGTGGGTGGGGCAGGGGGGCTGGGGTGGTGGGGCAGGGTGGGTGGGGTGGTGGGGCAGGGTGGTGGGGCAGGGGGGTGGGGCGGGGGGGTGGGGCTGTGGGGCAGGGAGGGTGGGGGTGGTGCGGCAGGGAGGGTGGGGCGGTGGGGTTGTGAGGTTGTGGGGCAAGGGGGTGGGGCAGGTGTGGTGGGGCAGGGTGGGTGGGGCAGGGGGGATGGGGTGGTGGGGCAGGGGTGGTGGGGCGGGGGGGTGGGTCAGGGGGGGGTGGGGTTGTGGGGCAGGGGGGGTGGGGCAGGGGGGGTGGGGGGGTGGGGCAGGGGTGGTGGGGCGGGGGGGTGGGGTTGTGGGGCAGGGGGGGTGGGGCTGTGGGGCAGGGAGGGTGGGGTGGTGGGGCAGGGGGGTGGGGCAGGGGGGGGTGGGGCAGGGCGGGTGGGGTATTATTTATTTGTTATGAGGTTTCCTGTTGGTTCTCTTTTTTTTGGTTTTGGTTGTGTTTCACGGATATATTTGTAAATACCTTAATGAAATATATTTAAAAAAGAAATGTAGAATCCTTCCAGTGCAGAAGGAGGCCATTCAGCCCATCGAGTCTGCACCGACCCTCCGAAAGAGCACTCTTCCTGGGCCCACTGTCCTGCCCCATCCCTGTCACCCAGTAACCCCTGCCTAACCTTTGGACACTAAGGGGCAATTTAGCACGGCCAATCCACCTCACCTGCACGTCTTTGGGCTGGGGGAGGAAACCGGAGCACCCGGATGAAACCCACGCAGGCACGGGGAGAACGTGCAGACGCCGCACAGTCACCCGGGTCCCAGGTGCCGTGAGGCAGCAGTGCTAACCACTGTGCCACCGTGCCACCCATTCTTCTAAGACGCTCTGGAAAGCCCCTCCCTGTAATTCATCACTTTGCCAGTGAGCCGGACCTTCACCCTCAGTTTCTGTCTGCGTCTGGCGGGCAGTGAGCTGGTGACCTGGGCAGAAGAAGCAAACGTTACAATCAGCCGGCTGCGTGCTGTCAGTACTCAGCCTCTTGCTGCTGCTGATTCCTGGCTCCATTGTATTGCCAACAACTCAATTATTCTGCAGATTTCAAAAGTTTGATGCAAGAGTAGCTTTTATCATTGAGCTGCCTTGAGAGAGTGAGCAGCAACCGTGACGATCACGTTGTGAAATCAAGGACCGAGATTTATCAGATTTGAATTGTTTCCAGGACTCAGATGATTGGGGTCATGAATTTGCAACTTTTGGAAACGGATGTCGGAATCGGAAACGGGATTTATCATCTCTCGTGTGTCTGTGAACCATCTGAGGAAATAAACGGCAATTTCAACATTTTCTTTTGAAACGTAGTTTACAAAAGGGAATCCTTGGAAGGTTAGCAGGAAAATGTGGACGGCAAAAGTGAAGGAACTTTAGAATCTTATCACATCCTCCTCTCCCCCACCCCCCTGTTGGACCTTTTGTCTGGAATCTGGGCCCTCTGGTCCCAGTACGGGCAGCATGATAGCAGTGGTTAGCACTGTTGCTTCACAGCTCCAGGGTTGCAGGTTCGATTCCCGGCTTGGGTCACCGCCTGCGCAGAGTCCGCACAGGTTTCCTCCGAGCGCTCCAGTTTCCTCCCACAAGTCCCGAAAGATGTTCAGGCGGATTGGCCACGCTAAATTGCCCCTTAGTGTCCAAAAAGGTTGGGTGAGGTTACGGGGCTGGGGAAGAGGTGTGGGCTTAGGTAGGGTGTTCTTTCCAAGAGCTGGTGCAGACTCAATGGGCCAAATGGCCTCCCACCGCACTGTAAATTCTATGATTCAGTCCTCTGGCCAGTGGAAACAGTTTCACCTTAATTATTCCACCAAATCATCTTGATGCTCTCTGTTCTAAGGAGAACAATTCCAGCTATTCCAATATCTCCATGAATTCCCCCATCCCTGCTCCCAAAGTTTAGGTTTCGAGTCTGGAAAACGCTTTGACAAAGACTGATCCAGACTGGAAACGTTTGCTCGCTCTCCACAGTCGCTGTCAGGCCTGCTCAGGTTGTCCAATATTCTCTGTTTCTGTTTCAGATTCCACCATCCGCAGCAATTTGCTTTTATCAAAGTTTAGGTTGTGTAATGACTTCGACCAGGCCTTTGAGATTGGCCAATTAGAATACGAGTTCCCTGCTTAGTGGCCCAATCAGGGAACCCCTTTTTCCATATGTAACAGGGAGTGTCAGACCCTCTGTGCTCCCAGTTTAGACAGGGAGCTGAATGTACTCCCAGTTTAGACAGGGAGCTGAATGTACTCCCGGTGTAGACAGGGAGCTGAATGTACTCCCGGTGTAGACAGGGAGCTGAATGCGCTCCCGGTGTAGACAGCGAGCGTAATGCACTCCCGGTGCAGACAGCGAGCTGAATGCACTCCCGGTGTAGACAGGGAGCTGAATGCACTCCCGGTGTAGACAGCGAGCTGAATGCACTCCCGGTGTAGACAGGGAGCTGAATGCACTCCCGGTGTAGACAGCGAGCTGAATGCACTCCCGGTGTAGACAGGGAGCTGAATGCACTCCCGGTGTAGACAGTGAGCTGAATGCACTCCCGGTGTAGACAGCGAGCTGAATGCACTCCCGGTGTAGACAGCGAACTGAATGAACTCCCGGTGTAGACAGGGAGCTGAATGCACTCCCGGCGTAGACAAGGAGCTGAATGCACTCCCGGTGTAGACAGTGAGCTGAATGCACTCCCGGTGTAGACAGCGAGCTGAATGTACTCCCGATGTAGACAGGGAGCTGAATGAACTCCCGGTGTAGACAGGGAGCTGAATGCGCTCCCGGTGTAGACAGGGAGCTGAATGCGCTCCCGGTGTAGACAGGGAGCTGAATGCACTCCTGGTGTAGACAGCGAGCTGAATGCACTCCCGGTGTAGACAGCGAGCTGAATGCACTCCCGGTGTAGACAGCGAGCTGAGTGTACTCCTGGTGTAGACAGCGAGCTGAATGTACTCCCGGGGTAGACAGCGAACTGAATGCACTCCCGGTGTAGACAGCGAGCTGAGTGTACTCCTGGTGTAGACAGCGAGCTGAATGCGCTCCCGGTGTAGACAGCAAGCTGAGTGCACTCCCGGTGTAGACAGGGAGCTGAATGCACTCCCGGTGTAGACAGCGAGCTGAATGCACTCCCGGTGTAGACAGGGAGCTGAATGCACTCCCGGTGTAGACAGCGAGCTGAATGCGCTCCCGGTGAAGACAGCGAGCTGAATGTACTCCCGGTGTAGACAGCGAGCTGAATGTACTCTCGGTGTAGACAGGGAGCTGAATGTACTCCCGGTGTCGACAGTGAGCTGAATGTACTCCCGGTGTAGACAGCGAGCTGAATGCACTCCCGGTGTAGACAGCGAGCTGAATACGCTCCCGGTGTAGACAGCGAACTGAATGCACTCCCGGTGTAGACAGCGAGCTGAATGCACTCCCGGTGTAGACAGGGAGCTGAGTCACTCCCGGTGTAGACAGCGAGCTGAATGCACTCCCGGTGTAGACAGGGAGCTGAATGTACTCCCGGTGTAGACAGCGAGCTGAATGCACTCCCGGTGTAGACAGCGAGCTGAATGCACTCCCGGTGTAGACAGCGAGCTGAATGTACTCCCGATGTAGACAGCGAGCTGAGTGCACTCCCGGTGTAGACAGCGAGCTGAATGCACTCCCGGTGTAGACAGCGAGCTGAGTGTACTCCTGGTGTAGACAGCGAGCTGAATGCGCTCCCGGTGTAGACAGCAAGCTGAGTGCACTCCCGGTGTAGACAGGGAGCTGAATGCACTCCCGGTGTAGACAGCGAGCTGAATGCACTCCCGGTGTAGACAGGGAGCTGAGTGCACTCCCGGTGTAGACAGGGAGCTGAATGCACTCCCGGTGTAGACAGCGAGCTGAATGCACTCCCGGTGTAGACAGTGAGCTGAATGCACTCCCGGTGTAGACAGCGAGCTGAATGTACTCCCGGTGTAGACAGCAAGCTGAATGCACTCCCGGTGTAGACAGCAAGCTGAATGCACTCCCGGTGTAGACAGGGAGCTGAATGCACTCCCGGTGTAGACAGGGAGCTGAATGCACTCCCGGTGTAGACAGCGAGCTGAATGCGCTCCCGGTGTAGACAGCGAGCTGAATGTACTCCCGGTGTAGACAGCGAGCTGAATGCACTCCCGGTGTAGACAGCGAGCTGAATACGCTCCCGGTGTAGACAGCGAACTGAATGCACTCCCGGTGTAGACAGCGAGCTGAATGCACTCCCGGTGTAGACAGGGAGCTGAGTCACTCCCGGTGTAGACAGCGAGCTGAATGCACTCCCGGTGTAGACAGGGAGCTGAATGTACTCCCGGTGTAGACAGCGAGCTGAATGCACTCCCGGTGTAGACAGCGAGCTGAATGCACTCCCGGTGTAGACAGCGAGCTGAATGTACTCCCGATGTAGACAGCGAGCTGAGTGCACTCCCGGTGTAGACAGGGAGCTGAAAGCACTCCCGGTGTAGACAGGGAGCTGAATGCACTCCCGGTGTAGACAGGGAGCTGAATGTACTCCCGGTGTAGACAGCGAGCTGAATACTCTCCCGGTGTAGACAGGGAGCTGAATGTACTCCCGGTGTAGACAGCGAGCTGAATACACTCCCGGTGTAGACAGGGAGCTGAATGTACTCCCGGTGTAGACCGCGAGCTGAATGTACTCCCGGTGTAGACAGTGAGCTGAATGCACTCCCGGTGTAGACAGCGAGCTGAATGCACTGCCGGTGTAGACAGGGAGCTGAATGTGCTCCCGGTGTAGACAGTGAGCTGAATACACTCCCGGTGTAGACAGCGCGCTGAATGCACTCCCGGTGTAGACAGGGAGCTGAATGAACTCCCGGTGTAGACAGGGAGCTGAATGTACTCCCGGTGTAGACAGCGAGCTGAATGTACTCCCGGTGTAGACAGCGAGCTGAATGCACTCCCGGTGTAGACAGCGAGCTGAATGCACTCCCGGTGTAGACAGCGAGCTGAATGTACTCCCGATGTAGACAGCGAGCTGAGTGCACTCCCGGTGTAGACAGCGAGCTGAATGCACTCCCGGTGTAGACAGCGAGCTGAGTGTACTCCTGGTGTAGACAGCGAGCTGAATGCGCTCCCGGTGTAGACAGCAAGCTGAGTGCACTCCTGGTGTAGACAGGGAGCTGAATGCACTCCCGGTGTAGACAGCGAGCTGAATGCACTCCCGGTGTAGACAGGGAGCTGAATGCACTCCCTGTGTAGACAGCGAGCTGAATGCGCTCCCGGTGTAGACAGCGAGCTGAATGTACTCCCGGTGTAGACAGCGAGCTGAATGCACTCCCGGTGTAGACAGCGAGCTGAATACGCTCCCGGTGTAGACAGCGAACTGAATGCACTCCCGGTGGAGACAGCGAGCTGAATGCACTCCCGGTGTAGACAGGGAGCTGAGTCACTCCCGGTGTAGACAGCGAGCTGAATGCACTCCCGGTGTAGACAGGGAGCTGAATGTACTCCCGGTGTAGACAGCGAGCTGAATGCACTCCCGGTGTAGACAGCGAGCTGAATGCACTCCCGGTGTAGACAGGGAGCTGAATGTACTCCCGATGTAGACAGCGAGCTGAGTGCACTCCCGGTGTAGACAGGGAGCTGAAAGCACTCCCGGTGTAGACAGGGAGCTGAATGCACTCCCGGTGTAGACAGGGCGCTGAATGTACTCCCGGTGTAGACAGCGAGCTGAATACTCTCCCGGTGTAGACAGGGAACTGAATGTACTCCCGGTGTAGACAGCGAGCTGAATACACTCCCGGTGTAGACAGGGAGCTGAATGTACTCCCGGTGTAGACCGCGAGCTGAATGTACTCCCGGTGTAGACAGTGAGCTGAATGCACTCCCGGTGTAGACAGCGAGCTGAATGCACTGCCGGTGTAGACAGGGAGCTGAATGTGCTCCCGGTGTAGACAGTGAGCTGAATACACTCCCGGTGTAGACAGCGCGCTGAATGCACTCCCGGTGTAGACAGGGAGCTGAATGCACTCCCGGTGTAGACAGGGAGCTAGATAGATAGAACAATACAGCACAGAACAGGCCCTTCGGCCCTCGATGTTGTGCCGAGCAATGATCACCCTACTCAAACCCACGTATCCACCCTATACCCATAACCCAACAACTCCCCCCCCCCCCCTTAACCTTACTATTAGGACACTACGGGCAATTTAGCATGGCCAATCCACCTAACCCGCACATCTTTGGACTGTGGGAGGAAACTGGAGCACCCGGAGGAAACCCACGCACACACGGGGAGGATGTGCAGACTCCGCACAGACAGTGACCCAGCCGGGAATCGAACCTGGGACCCTGGAGCTGTTAAGCATTTATGCTAACCACCATGCTACCGTGCTGCCGGTAGCTGAATGTACTCCCGGTGTAGACAGCGAGCTGAATGTACTCCCGGTGTAGACAGGGAGCTGAATGCACTCCCGGTGTAGACGGCGAGCTGAATGCGCTCCCGGTGTAGACAGTGAGCTGAATGCGCTCCCGGTGTAGACAGGGAGCTGAATGCGCTCCCGGTGTAGACAGCGAGCTGAATGCGCTCCCGGTGTAGACAGCGAGCTGAGTGCAGTCCCGGTGTAGACAGGGAGCTGAGTGCACTCCCGGTGTAGAAGGGGAGCTGAATGTACTCCCGGTGTAGACAGTGAGCTGAATGCACTCCCGGTGCAGACAGGGAGCTGAATGTACTCCCGGTGTAGACAGGGAGCTGAATGCACTCCCGGTGTAGACAGCGAGCTGAGTGCACTCCCGGTGTAGACAGGGAGCTGAATGTACTCCCGGTGTAGACAGTGAGCTGAATGCACTCCCGGTGTAGACAGGGAGCTGAATGCACTCCCGGTGTAGACAGGGAGCTGAATGTACTCCCGGTGTAGACAGCGAGCTGAGTGCACTACCGGTATAGACAGAGAGCTGAATGCACTCCCGGTGTAGACAGCGAGCTGAATGTACTCCCGGTGTAGACAGGGAGCTGAATGTACTCCCGGTGTAGACAGGGAGCTGAGTGCACTCCCGGTGTAGACAGGGAGCTGAATGTACTCCCGGTGCAGACAGGGAGCTGAATGTACTCCCGGAGTAGACAGGGAGCTGAATGTACTCCAGGTGTAGACAGTGAGCTGAATGCACTCCCGGTGTAGACAGGGAGCTGAATGTACTCCCAGTGTAGACAGTGAGCTGAATGCACTCCCGGTGCAGACAGGGAGCTGAATGCACTCCCGGTGTAGACAGGGAGCTGAATGCACTCCCGGTGTAGACAGCGAGCTGAATGTACTCCCGGTGTAGACAGGGAGCTGAATGTACTCCCGGTGTAGACAGGGAGCTGAGTGCACTCCCGGTGTAGACAGCGAGCTGAATGCACTCCCGGTGTAGACAGCGAGCTGAATGTACTCCCGGTGTAGACAGCGAGCTGAATGCACTCCCGGTGTAGACAGCGAGCTGAATGTACTCCCGGTGTAGACAGGGAGCTGAATCCACTCCTGGTGTAGACAGCGAGCTGAATGCACTCCCGGTGTAGACAGGGAGCTGAATGCGCTCCCGGCGTAGACGGGGAGCTGAATCCACTCCAGGTGTAGACAGTGAGCTGAATGCGCTCCCGGTGTAGACTGGGAGCTGAGTGTACTCCCGGTGTAGACAGCGAGCTGAATGCACTCCCGGTGTAGACAGGGAGCTGAATGCACTCCCGGTGTAGACAGTGAGCTGAGTGCGCTCTCTGTGTAGACAGGGAGCTGAATGCACTCCCGGTGTAGACAGGGAGCTGAATGTACTCCCGGTGTAGACAGCGAGCTGAATGCACTCCCGGTGTAGACAGGGAGCTGAATGCACTCCCGGTGTAGACAGGGAGCTGAATGCACTCCCGGTGTAGACAGCTAGCTGAGTGCACTCCGGTGTAGACAGCGAGCTGAGTGCACTCCCGGTGTAGACAGGGAGCGGAATGCACTCCCGGTGTAGACAGGGAGCTGAATGCACTCCCGGTGTAGACAGCGAGCTGAATGCACTCGCGGTGTAGACAGCGAGCTGAATGCACTCCCGGTGTAGACAGGGAGCTGAATGCACTCGCGGTGTAGACAGGGAGCTGAATGCACTCCCGGTGTAGACAGGGAGCTGAATGCACTCCCGGTGTAGACAGCGAGCTGAATGCACTCCCGGTGTAGACAGGGAGCTGAATGCACTCCCGGTGTAGACAGGGAGCTGAATGCACTTCCGGTGTAGACAGCGAGCTGAATGCACTCCCGGTGTAGACAGGGAGCTGAAAGCACTCCCGGTGTAGACAGTGAGCTGAATGCACTCCCGGTGTAGACAGTGAGCTGAATGCACTCCCGGTGTAGACAGCGAGCTGAATGTACTCCCGGTGTAGACAGCGAGCTGAATGCGCTCCCGGTGTAGACAGCGAGCTGAGTGCAGTCCCGGTGTAGACAGGGAGCTGAGTGCACTCCCGGTGTAGAAGGGGAGCTGAATGTACTCCCGGTGTAGACAGTGAGCTGAATGCACTCCCGGTGCAGACAGGGAGCTGAATGTACTCCCGGTGTAGACAGGGAGCTGAATGCACTCCCGGTGTAGACAGCGAGCTGAGTGCACTCCCGGTGTAGACAGGGAGCTGAATGTACTCCCGGTGTAGACAGTGAGCTGAATGCACTCCCGGTGTAGACAGGGAGCTGAATGCACTCCCGGTGTAGACAGGGAGCTGAATGTACTCCCGGTGTAGACAGCGAGCTGAGTGCACTACCGGTGTAGACAGGGAGCTGAGTGCACTCCCGGTGTAGACAGCGAGCTGAATGTACTCCCGGTGTAGACAGGGAGCTGAATGTACTCCCGGTGTAGACAGGGAGCTGAGTGCACTCCCGGTGTAGACAGGGAGCTGAATGTACTCCCGGTGCAGACAGGGAGCTGAATGTACTCCCGGAGTAGACAGGGAGCTGAATGTACTCCAGGTGTAGACAGTGAGCTGAATGCACTCCCGGTGTAGACAGGGAGCTGAATGTACTCCCAGTGTAGACAGTGAGCTGAATGCACTCCCGGTGCAGACAGGGAGCTGAATGCACTCCCGGTGCAGACAGGGAGCTGAATGCACTCCCGGTGTAGACAGCGAGCTGAATGTACTCCCGGTGTAGACAGGGAGCTGAATGTACTCCCGGTGTAGACAGGGAGCTGAGTGCACTCCCGGTGTAGACAGCGAGCTGAATGCACTCCCGGTGTAGACAGCGAGCTGAATGTACTCCCGGTGTAGACAGCGAGCTGAATGCACTCCCGGTGTAGACAGCGAGCTGAATGTACTCCCGGTGTAGACAGGGAGCTGAATCCACTCCTGGTGTAGACAGCGAGCTGAATGCACTCCCGGTGTAGACAGGGAGCTGAATGCGCTCCCGGCGTAGACGGGGAGCTGAATCCACTCCAGGTGTAGACAGTGAGCTGAATGCGCTCCCGGTGTAGACTGGGAGCTGAGTGCACTCCCGGTGTAGACAGCGAGCTGAATGCACTCCCGGTGTAGACAGGGAGCTGAATGCACTCCCGGTGTAGACAGTGAGCTGAGTGCGCTCTCTGTGTAGACAGGGAGCTGAATGCACTCCCGGTGTAGACAGGGAGCTGAATGTACTCCCGGTGTAGACAGCGAGCTGAATGCACTCCCGGTGTAGACAGGGAGCTGAATGCACTCCCGGTGTAGACAGGGAGCTGAATGCACTCCCGGTGTAGACAGCTAGCTGAGTGCACTCCCGGTGTAGACAGCGAGCTGAGTGCACTCCCGGTGTAGACAGGGAGCTGAATGCACTCCCGGTGTAGACAGGGAGCTGAAAGCACTCCCGGTGTAGACAGTGAGCTGAATGCACTCGCGGTGTAGACAGCGAGCTGAATGCACTCCCGGTGTAGACAGGGAGCTGAATGCACTCGCGGTGTAGACAGGGAGCTGAATGCACTCCCGGTGTAGACAGGGAGCTGAATGCACTCCCGGTGTAGACAGCGAGCTGAATGCACTCCCGGTGTAGACAGGGAGCTGAATGCACTCCCGGTGTAGACAGGGAGCTGAATGCACTTCCGGTGTAGACAGCGAGCTGAATGCACTCCCGGTGTAGACAGGGAGCTGAAAGCACTCCCGGTGTAGACAGTGAGCTGAATGCACTCCCGGTGTAGACAGTGAGCTGAATGCACTCCCGGTGTAGACAGCGAGCTGAATGTACTCCCGGTGTAGACAGCGAGCTGAGTGCACTCCCGGTGTAGACAGGGAGCTGAGTGCACTTCCGGTGTAAACAGCGAGCTGAATGCACTCCCGGTGTAGACAGGGAGCTGAATGCACTCCCGGAGTAGACAGTGAGCTGAATGCACTCCCGGTGTAGACAGCGAGCTGAATGCACTCCTGGTTGTTTGGCTGTTGGTTTTGTAAATAATAGGAATTCTGGCAAAGGGACTTCTGTCTCCTTGAAATATTCCATGTGGTTTGTAATTATTTCCGTGCCCAAAGAAGCCATCCACAATCTCTCTGTTTCAATTTCCTTGAGGTGTAATCAATGCTTTGATTTCCCTGCATTGGAAGCGAGGACTTTGCATTAATGTCCATCATTGTGGACAAACACAAACTATCTATTTTGCCCAAGTTTGCAGATGATACAAAGTTGGGTGGGAGGGTGAGCTGTGAGGAGGATGCAGAGATGCGTCAGCGGGATTTGGGCAGGCTGAGTGAGTGGACACATGCATGGCAGATACAGTTTAATGTGGATAAATGGGAGGTTATCCACTTTGGCAGCAAAAATAGGAAGGCCGATTATTATTTGAATGGGTGTAAATTGAGAGAGGCGGACACTCAGCGAGACCTTGGTCTCCTCGTGCATCAGTCACTGAAAGCTACTCATTAGCGATAGACAGCATGGTTTTGTGAAGGGGAGGTCATGCCTCACTAATTTGATCGAGTTTTTTGAGGAGGCGAGAAAGATGATTGATGAGGGGAGGGCAGTGGATGTTGTTGATTTGATTTGATTGATTGTCACATGTACCGAAGTACAGTGAAGAGTATTTTTCTGCGGCCAAGGGAACGTACACAGTACGTACATAGTAGACAAAAAGATTAATCGACAGAGAACACTGACAAATGACACATCGACAAACTGATTGGTTACAGTGCGGAACAAGGGGCCAAACAAAGCAAATACATGAGCAAGAGCAGCATAGGGCGTCGTGAATAGTGTTCTTACAGGGAACAGATCAGTCCGACGGGGAGTCGTTGAGGAGTCTTGTAGCTGTGGGGAGGAAGCTGTTCCTATTTCTGAATGTACGGGTCTTCATTCTGTACCTTCTGCCTGATGAAGGGTCTGGAAGATGGCAATGCCTGGGTGGGAGGGGGTCTCTGATAATGCTGTCTGCCTTCCTGTGGCAGCGGGAGGTGTAGACAGAATCAATCTGAGGGTGACTCGATGACTCGAGGGGACTAACATGAGGGGGAGGACTTTCTACATCCATTGAGAGCTCTGATTAGACTTTATCACCCGGAGTTAGTGCACTCTGCTCTGGGCACCACAACACAGGAAGGTTACGTTGACCTTGGAGGGAGTGCAGCACAGATTCAGCAGATTGATACCAGGGCCAAAAGAGTTCATTCCTGAGCACAGCCTGCATAGATGAGGCTTTCGTTCCCTCGCGCATGGAGGATTAAGGGGCGAGCGAATTGAGGTTTCTGTGATGAATAAGGGATTTGATCGGGTAGATGGAGAGTAGCGATATGCCTGGTTCGGGATGTGCTGTAGGGTTGGGGGGGGGGGGGGGGGAGTCCAGAACAATGGCGCAGAATCTTAAAATTAGAGCCAGACTTTCAAGGTGATGTCAGGCTGGCATACCTGGAATGCTCAGTCGCAAAACCTTGTTCCGACTGGGGTCAATGGGAAATTTTGAGACCGAGGTGAATAGGTTTTTTGTTTGCTAAAGGGATTAAAGGTTACAGAACTAAAATAGATTAAATGGAATGATGACGCGGATTGAATGATGAAGCAGGCTCGAGATGGTGAATGAGCTGCTCCTGGTCCTATGCGAATAGAAGCATTTAAATTCTTGATGAGGCATTATTAATGGGGCGTTTTGGCATCATGGCGAATTGGACATTCTGAATTCTCCCTCTGTGTACCTGAACAGGCACCGGAATGTGGCGACTAGGGGCTTTTCACATTAACTTCATTGCAGTGTTAATGTAAGCCTACTTGTGACAATAATAAAGGTTATTATTATTAGAACATCAAATCTCTTTCCCCCATCATGTTGCATTTCTTTCCACTGTGAAATGAAAATCACTTATTGTCACGAGTAGGCTTCAAATGAAGTTACTATGAAAAGCCCCTAGTCGCCACATTCCGGCGCCTGTTCGGGGAGGCTGGTACGGGAATTGAACCGTGCTGCTGGCCTGCCTGGGTCTGCTTTAAAAGCCAGCAATTTAGCCCAGTGTGCTAAACCAGCCCCAACTGTGTTTGGCAAAGCTGGAAATGTTAATACGCCTGAATTACCTCTACTCCAACAATTCAAGATGCAAAGTCCCAATGTCGACGGCATGTTTTTAAAAGCTAATAAAAGCTTATATTCATGGGGAAGTCGGTAATTACCTCTTGCTGTGCGTGTAAAGGATGTTTGCGAAGCTGTGTCTAGTGCATTGTGTACAGTCTTTACAGACTGGCCTTACCATCCTGAAATTCTGCACAATTATTCTGCAGATTTCAAAAGCACAAAAAGCCGGGGCTCTGAACTGCAGAGAGAGAATCATCTGAATTATCCTCAATCAGGAATACTGAAAAGCTAGTTTAAATACCAGACAGGTTCGTCATTGTGCTGATTGTCTCCTTGCTCTGTGCTTCTTATGCTATCGGACGTGTTTTTTTAAGGCTGTCATCAAATTGGCCCACTAAGTTTGACCTTGACATCGTATGAAGATGTCAAATTGCTGAGAGTGAGTTAGCGAATCAAAATTGGATGAAGTATAAAAGCTGCCAATGACAGTTTTACGGCATTTCACAATGTCTGCAGCCACCTGAATCTCTTTAACCTAAGACTGTCCCAGTTGTGAATATTATTACTGCATCACCATGGGTAGCTGCCTCCATGTAAATGTGATGTGGACAACATGGATACAAGAGCATTAAGGCAAAGTTCTGCGGATGATGGGAATCTGAAAGAGAAACAGAGAATGCTGGATAAACTCAGCAGGCCTGGCAGCGTCTGTGGAGAGAGAAACAGAATTAACGCTTCAGATCTAAATGATCCTTCTACACAACTGAAGAACTTGAATAGAATTGGTTCTGCAGAGGGGTCATTTAGATCTGAAACATTTGTTTCTCTCCGCAGAGAGGTCGGCCTGCATGGGTCGCAAAGGTCGGCCGGCGTGGGTCGCTCAGGCCGGCCGGAGTGGGTCGCTCAGGCCGGCCGGAGTGGGTCGCAAAGGTCGGCCGGCGTGGGTCGCTCAGGCCGGCCGGAGTGGGTCGCTCAGGTCGGAGTGGGTCGCTCAGGCCGGCGGGCGTGGGTCGCGAAGGTCAGTCGGAGTGGGTCGCTCAGGTCGGCATGCGTGGGTCGCTCAGGCTGGCCGGAGTGGGTCGCTCAGGCTGGCCGGAGTGGGTCGCTCAGGCTGGCCGGAGTGGGTCGCTCAGGTCGGCCGGACTGGGTCGCTCAGGTCGGCCGGAGTGGGTCGCTCAGGTCGGCCGGAGTGGGTCGCAAAGGTTGGCCGGCGTGGGTTGCTCAGGTCGGCTGGAGTGTGTCGCTCAGGTCAGCTGGAGTGGGTCGCTCAGGCTGGCGGGCGTGGGTCGCTCAGGCCGGCGGGCGTGGGTCGCTCAGGTCGGCTGGAGTGGGTCGCTCAGGCCGGCGGGCGTGGGTCGCTCAGGCCGGCGGGCGTGGGTCGCTCAGGTTGGCCGGCGTGGGTCGCAAAGGTCGGCGGGCGTGGGTCGCTCAGGCCGGAGTGGGTCGCTCAGGTTGGCCGGAGTGGGTCGCAAAGGTTGGCGGGCGTGGGTCGCTCAGGCCGGAGTGGGTCGCTCAGGTTGGCCGGAGTGGGTCGCTCAGGCCGGAGTGGGTCGCTCAGGCCGGCCGGAGTGGGTCGCTCAGGCTGGCCGGAGTGGGTCGCTCAGGCTGGCCGGAGTGGGTCGCTCAGGTCGGCCGGACTGGGTCGCTCAGGTCGGCCGGAGTGGGTCGCTCAGGTCGGCCGGCGTGGGTCGCTCAGGTCGGCCTGCGTGGGTCGCTCAGGCCGGCCGGCGTGGGTCACTCAGATAGGCCTGCGTGGGTCGCTCAGGCCGGCCGGAGTGGGTCGCTCAGGTCGGCCGGCGTGAGTCGCTCAGGTCGGCCGGAGTGGGTCGCTCAGGTCGGCCGGAGTGGGTCGCAAAGGTTGGCCGGCGTGGGTTGCTCAGGTCGGCTGGAGTGTGTCGCTCAGGTCAGCTGGAGTGGGTCGCTCAGGCAGGCGGGCGTGGGTCGCTCAGGCCGGCGGGCGTGGGTCGCTCAGGTCGGCTGGAGTGGGTCGCTCAGGCCGGCGGGCGTGGGTCGCTCAGGCCGGCGGGCGTGGGTCGCTCAGGTTGGCCGGCGTGGGTCGCAAAGGTCGGCGGGCGTGGGTCGCTCAGGCCGGAGTGGGTCGCTCAGGTTGGCCGGAGTGGGTCGCAAAGGTTGGCGGGCGTGGGTCGCTCAGGCCGGAGGGGGTCGCTCAGGTTGGCCGGAGTGGGTCGCTCAGCCCGGAGTGGGTCGCTCAGGCCGGCCGGAGTGGGTCGCTCAGGCTGGCCGGAGTGGGTTGCTCAGGCTGGCCGGAGTGGGTCGCTCAGGCCGGCCGGAGTGGGTCGCTCAGGTCGGCCGGAGTGGGTCGCTCAGGCCGGCAGGTGTGGGTCGCTCAGATTGGCCGGAGTGGGTCGCTCAGGTCGGCCGGAGTGGGTCGCTCAGGCCGGCAGGTGTGGGTCGCTCAGATCGGCCGGAATGGGTCGCTCAGGCCGGCGAGCGTGAGTCGCTCAGGTCGGCCGGAGTGGGTCGCAAAGGTCGGCCGGCGTGGGTCGCAAAGGTAGGCCGGCGTGGGTCGCTCAGGCCGGCCGGCGTGAGTCGCTCAGGTCGGCCGGCGTGAGTCGCTCAGGTTGGCCGGAGTGGGTCGCAAAGGTCGGCCGGCGTGGGTCGCTCAGGCTGGCCGGAGTGGGTCGCTCAGGTCGGCTGGAGTGGGTCGCTCAGGCTGGCCGGCGTGGGTCGCTCAGGCCGGAGTGGGTCGCTCAGGTTGGCCGGAGTGGGTCGCTCAGGCCGGAGTGGGTCGCTCAGGCCGGAGTGGGTCGCTCAGGTTGGCCGCAGTGGGTCGCTCAGGCCGGCCGGTGTGGGTCGCTCAGGCTGGCCGGAGTGGGTCGCTCAGGCCGGCAGGAGTGGGTCGCTCAGGCCGGCGGGCGTGAGTCGCTCAGGCTGGCCGGAGTGGGTCGCTCAGGCTGGCCGGAGTGGGTCGCTCAGGCTGGCCGGAGTGGGTCGCTCAGGTCGGCCAGCGTGCGTCGCTCAGGCTGGCCGGAGTTGGTCGCTCAGGCTGGCCGGAGTGGGTCGCTCAGGCTGGCCGGAGTGGGTCGCTCAGGCTGGCTGGAGTGGGTCGCTCAGGCTGGCCGGAGTGGGTCGCTCAGGTCGGCCGGCGTGAGTCGCTCAGGTCGGCCGGAGTGGGTCGCAAAGGTCGGCTGGCGTGGGTCGCTCAGGCCGGAGTGGGTCGCTCAGGTCGGCCGGAGTGGGTCGCTAAGGTCGGCCGGCGTGGGTCGCTAAGGTCGGCCGGAGTGGGTCGCAAAGGTCGGCCGGCGTGGGTCGCTCAGGCCGGCGGGCGTGGGTCGCTCAGGTCGGCCGGAGTGGGTCGCTCAGGTCGGCCGGCGTGGGTCGCTCAGGCCGGCGGGCGTGGGTCGCTCAGGTCGGCCGGAGTGGGTCGCTCAGGCTGGCCGGAGTGGGTCGCTCAGGTCGGCCGGCGTGGGTCGCTCAGGCCGGCCGGAGTGGGTCGCTCAGGCCGGTGTAGGTCGCTCAGGTCGGCCGGCGTGGGCCGCTCAGGCCGGCCAGCGTGGGTTCGCTCAGGCCGGCGGGCGTGGGTCGCTCAGGCCGGCCAGCGTGGGTCGCTCAGGCCGGCTGGCGTGGGTCGCTCAGGCCGGAGTGGGTCGCTCAGGCCTGCGGACATGGGTCGCTCAGGCCGGCGGGCGTGGGTCGCTCAGGCCGGAGTGGGTCGCTCAGGCCGGCTGCCATGAGTCGGTCAGGTCGGCCAGAGTGGGTCGCTCAGGTCGGCTGGCGTGGGTCGCTCAGGTAGGAGTGGGTCGCTCAGGCCGGCGGGCGTGGGTCGCTCAGGCCGGCGGGCGTGGGTCGCTCAGGCCGGAGTGGGTCGCTCAGGCCGGCCGGAGTAGGTCGCTCAGGCCGGCGGGCGTGGGTCGCTCAGGCCGGCGGGCGTGGGTCGCTCAGGCTGGCCGGAGTGGGTCGCTCAGGCTGGCGGGCGTGGGTCGCTCAGATCGGCCGGAGTGGGTCGCTCAGGTCGGCCGGAGTGGGTCGCTCAGGCCGGCAGGTGTGGGTCGCTCAGATCGGCCGGAATGGGTCGCTCAGGCCGGCGGGCGTAAGTCGCTCAGGTCGGCCGGAGTGGGTCGCAAAGGTCGGCCGGCGTGGGTCGCAAAGGTAGGCCGGCGTGGGTCGCTCAGGCCGGCCGGCGTGAGTCGCTCAGGTCGGCCGGCGTGAGTCGCTCAGGTTGGCCAGAGTGGGTCGCAAAGGTCGGCCGGCGTGGGTCGCTCAGGCCGGCCGGAGTGGGTCGCTCAGGTCGGCTGGAGTGGATCGCTCAGACTGGCCGGCGTGGGTCGCTCAGGCCGGAGTGGGTCGCTCAGGTTGGCCGGAGTGGGTCGCTCAGGCCGGAGTGGGTCGCTCAGGTTGGCCGGAGTGGGTCGCTCAGGCCGGAGTGGGTCGCTCAGGCCGGAGTGGGTCGCTCAGGTTGGCCGGAGTGGGTCGCTCAGGCCGGCAGGTGTGGGTCGCTCAGGCTGGCCGGAGTGGGTCGCTCAGGCCGGCAGGAGTGGGTCGCTCAGGCCGGCGGGCGTGAGTCGCTCAGGCTGGCCGGAGTGGGTCGCTCAGGCTGGCCGGAGTGGGTCGCTCAGGCTGGCCGGAGTGGGTCGCTCAGGTCGGCCAGCGTGGGTCGCTCAGGCTGGCCGGAGTTGGTCGCTCAGGCTGGCCGGAGTGGGTCGCTCAGGCTGGCCGGAGTGGGTCGCTCAGGCTGGCCGGAGTGGGTCGCTCAGGCTGGCCGGAGTGGGTCGCTCAGGTCGGCCGGCGTGAGTCGCTCAGGTCGGCCGGAGTGGGTCGCAAAGGTCGGCCGGCGTGGGTCGCTCAGGCCGGAGTGGGTCTCTCAGGTCGGCCGGAGTGGGTCGCTCAGGTCGGCCGGCGTGGGTCGCTCAGGTCGGCCGGAGTGGGTCGCAAAGGTCGGCCGGCGTGGGTCGCTCAGGCCGGCGGGCGTGGGTCGCTCAGGTCGGCCGGAGTGGGTCGCTCAGGTCGGCCGGCGTGGGTCGCTCAGGCCGGCCGGCGTGGGTCGCTCAGGTCGGCCGGAGTGGGTCGCTCAGGCTGGCCGGAGTGGGTCGCTCAGGTCGGCCGGCGTGGGTCGCTCAGGCCGGCCGGAGTGGGTCGCTCAGGCCGGTGTAGGTCGCTCAGGTCGGCCGGCGTGGGCCGCTCAGGCCGGCGGGCGTGGGTCGCTCAGGCCGGCCAGCGTGGGTCGCTCAGGCCGGCCAGCGTGGGTCGCTCAGGCCGGCGGGCGTGGGTCGCTCAGGCCGGAGTGGGTCGCTCAGGCCTGCGGACATGGGTCGCTCAGGCCGGCGGGCGTGGGTCGCTCAGGCCGGAGTGGGTCGCTCAGGCCGGCTGCCATGAGTCGGTCAGGTCGGCCAGAGTGGGTCGCTCAGGTCGGCTGGCGTGGGTCGCTCAGGCAGGAGTGGGTCGCTCAGGCCGGCGGGCGTGGGTCGCTCAGGCCGGCGGGCGTGGGTCGCTCAGGCCGGAGTGGGTCGCTCAGGCCGGCCGGAGTAGGTCGCTCAGGCCGGCGGGCGTGGGTCGCTCAGGCCGGCGGGCGTGGGTCGCTCAGGTCGGCCGGCGTGGGTCGCTCAGGTCGGCTGGAGTGGGTCGCTCAGGTCGGCCTGCACGGGGTCGCTCAGGTCGGCCTGCACGGGGTCGCTCAGGTCGGTCGGCGTGGGTCGCTCAGGCCGGAGTGGGTCGCTCAGGTTGGCCGGAGTGGGTCGCTCAGGCCGGAGTGGGTCGCTCAGGCCGGAGTGGGTCGCTCAGGTTGGCCGGAGTGGGTCGCTCAGGCCGGCAGGTGTGGGTCGCTCAGGCTGGCCGGAGTGGGTCGCTCAGGCCGGCAGGAGTGGGTCGCTCAGGCCGGCGGGCCTGAGTCGCTCAGGCTGGCCGGAGTGGGTCGCTCAGGCTGGCCGGAGTGGGTCGCTCAGGTCGGCCGGCGTGGGTCGCTCAGGCTGGCCGGAGTGGGTCGCTCAGGCTGGCCGGAGTGGGTCGCTCAGGCTGGCCGGAGTGGGTCGCTCAGGCTGGCTGGAGTGGGTCGCTCAGGCTGGCTGGAGTGGGTCGCTCAGGTCGGCCGGCGTGAGTCGCTCAGGTCGGCCGGAGTGGGTCGCAAAGGTCGGCCGGCGTGGGTCGCTCAGGTCGGCCGGAGTGGGTCGCTCAGGTCGGCTGGAGTGGGTCGCTCAGGTCGGCCGGCGTGGGTCGCTCAGGTCGGCCGGAGTGGGTCGCAAAGGTCGGCCGGCGTGGGTCACTCAGGCCGGCGGGCGTGGGTCGCTCAGGACGGCCGGAGTGGGTCGCTCAGGCTGGCCGGAGTGGGTCGCTCAGGTCGGCCGGCGTGGGTCGCTCAGGCCGGCCGGAGTGGGTCGCTCAGGCCGGCGTAGGTCGCTCAGGTCGGCCGGCGTGGGCCGCTCAGGCCGGCGGGCGTGGGTCGCTCAGGCCGGCGGGCGTGGGTCGCTCAGGCCGGCCAGCGTGGGTCGCTCTGGCCGGCGGGCGTGGGTCGCTCAGGCCGGAGTGGGTCGCTCAGGCCGGCGGACATGGGTCGCTCAGGCCGGCGGGCGTGGGTCGCTCAGACCGGAGTGGGTCGCTCAGGCCGGCTGCCATGAGTCGCTCAGGTCGGCCAGAGTGGGTCGCTCAGGTCGGCTGGCGTGGGTCGCTCAGGCCGGAGTGGGTCGCTCAGGTCGGCTGGAGTGGGTCGCTCAGGCCGGCTGCCATGAGTCGCTCAGGTCGGCCAGAGTGGGTCGCTCAGGTCGGCTGGCGTGGGTCGCTCAGGCCGGAGTGGGTCGCTCAGGTCGGCTGGAGTGGGTCGCTCAGGCCGGCGGGCGTGGGTCACTCAGGCCGGAGTGGGTCGCTCAGGCCGGCGGGCATGGGTCGCTCAGGCCGGCGGGCGTGGGTCGCTCAGGCCGGCCGGAGTGGGTCGCTCAGGCCGGCCGGAGTAGGTCGCTCAGGCCGGCGGGCGTGGGTCGCTCAGGCCGGCGGGCGTGGGTCGCTCAGGTCGGCCGGCGTGGGTCGCTCAGGTTGGCTGGAGTGGTTTGCTCAGGTCGGCCTGCACGGGGTCGCTCAGGTCGGCCTGCACGGGGTCGCTCAGGTCGGCCTGCACGGGGTCGCTCAGGTCGGTCGGCGTGGGTCGCTCAGATCGGCGGGCGTAGGTCGCTCAGGTCAGAGTGGGTCGCTCAGGCCGGCCGGAGTGGGTCGCTCAGGCCGGCGGGCGTGAGTCGCTCAGGCTGGCCGGAGTGGGTCGTTCTGGTCGGCCGTCGTGGGTCGCTCAGGTCGGCCGGAGTGGGTCGTTCAGGTCGGCCGGTGTGGGTCGTTCAGGTCGGCGGGCGTGGGTCGCTCAGGCCGGCCGGCGTGGGTCGCTCAGGCTGGCCGGAGTGGGTCGCTCAGGCTGGCCGGAGTGGGTCGCTCAGGCCGGCCGGCGTGGGTCGCTCAGGCCGGCGGGCGTGAGTCGCTCAGGCCGGTGGGCGTGGGTCGCTCAGGCCGGCGGGCGTGGGTCGCTCAGGCCGGCGTGGGTCGCTCAGGCCGGCGTGGGTCGCTCAGGTCGGCCTGCACGGGGTCGCTCAGGTCGGCCGGCGTGGGTCACTCAGGTCGTCCGGCGTTGGTCGCTCAGGCCGGTGTGGGTCGCTCAGGCCGGCCGGAGTGGGTCGCTCAGGTCGGCCGGAGTGGGTCGCTCAGGTCGGCCGGAGTGGGTCGCTCAGGCCGGCGGGCGTGGGTCGCTCAGGTCGGCCTGCACGGGGTCGCTCAGGTCGGCCGGCGTGGGTCACTCAGGTCGGCCGGCGTTGGTCGCTCAGGCCGGCGTTGGTCGCTCAGGCCGGCGTGGGTCGCTCAGGCCGGCGTGGGTCGCTCAGGCTGGCCGGAGTGGGTCGCTCAGGCCGGAGTGGGTCGCTCAGGCCGGAGTGGGTCGCTCAGGCCGGCGGGCGTGGGTCGCTCAGGTCGGCCTGCACGGGGTCGCTCAGGTCGGCCGGCGTTGGTCGCTCAGGCCGGCGTTGGTCGCTCAGGCCGGCGTGCGTCGCTCAGGCCGGCGTGGGTCGCTCAGGCTGGCCGGAGTGGGTCGCTCAGGCCGGAGTGGGTCGCTCAGGCCGGAGTGGGTCGCTCAGGCCGGCCGGCGTGGGTCGCTCAGGCCGGCGGGCGTGGGTCGCTCAGGCCGGCGTGGGTCGCTCAGGCCGGCGTGGGTCGCTCAGGTCGGCCTGCACGGGGTCGCTCAGGTCGGCCGGCGTGGGTCACTCAGGTCGGCCGGCGTTGGTCGCTCAGGCCGGCGTGGGTCGCTCAGGCCGGCCGGAGTGGGTCGCTCAGGTCGGCCGGAGTGGGTCGCTCAGGTCGGCCGGAGTGGGTCGCTCAGGCCGGCGGGCGTGGGTCGCTCAGGTCGGCCTGCACGGGGTCGCTCAGGTCGGCCGGCGTGGGTCACTCAGGTCGGCCGGCGTTGGTCGCTCAGGCCGGCGGGGGTCGCTCAGGCCGGCGTGGGTCGCTCAGGCTGGCCGGAGTGGGTCGCTCAGGCCGGAGTGGGTCGCTCAGGCCGGAGTGGGTCGCTAAGGTCGGCCGGAGTGGGTCGCTAAGGTCGGCCGGAGTGGGTCGCTAAGGTCGGCCGGAGTGGGTCGCTAAGGTCGGCCGGAGTGGGTCGCTAAGGTCGGCCGGAGTGGGTCGCTAAGGTTGGCCGGAGTGGGTCGCTAAGGTCGGCCGGAATGAGTCGCTCAGGCCGGCGTGGGTCGCTCAGGCCGGCCGGAGTGGGTCGCTCAGGTTGGCCGGAGTGGGTCGCTCAGGTCGGCCGGAGTGAGTCGCACAGGCCGGAGTGGGTCGCTCAGGCCGGCCAGCGTGGGTCGCTCAGGCCGGCCGGAGTGGGTCGCTCAGGCCGGCCGGAGTGGGTCGCTCAGGTTGGCCGGAGTGGGTCGCTCAGGTCGGCCGGAGTGAGTCGCTCAGGCCGGAGTGGGTCGCTCAGGCCGGCCGGAGTGGGTCGCTCAGGTCGGCCGGAGTGGGTCGCTCAGGCCGGAGTGGGTCGCTCAGGCCGGCCGGAGTGGGTCGCTCAGGTCGGCCGGAGTGAGTCGCTCAGGCCGGAGTGGGTCGCTCAGGCCGGCCGGAGTGGGTCGCTCAGGTCGGCCGGAGTGGGTCGCTCAGGCCGGAGTGGGTCGCTCAGGTCGGCCGGAGTGGGTCGCTCAGGCCGGAGTGGGTTGCTCAGGTTGGTAAAAGTGGGTGCCCAGAAAAAAGGTTTGAAAAACACTGATTTAATCTTCCTGGCCCTTGCCCTATTCCTGTAGCCTCCCCATATATTGCTCTGCCCAACTATTCACCCAAGTCCCTTGTGAAAGTTCCTATCGAGCTCGCTTCCCCACTGCCTCAGGTGGTGCATTCCAGATCATAACCGCTCGCTGCAAACTCAATGGTGGGGTGGTGGGAGGGGGGGGGGGGGGGGGGGGGGGGGCTCGGCTTTTGGATGTGTGGTTGGGATGGGTGGGAGGGGGGAGGGGGTGGGGGGGGTGGGGGTGGGGGGGTTGGTGGGGGGGGCGGCTCGGCTTTTGGATGTGTGGTTGGGATGGGTGGGAGGGGGGTGGGGGGGGAGGGGGTTGGGGGTGGGGGGGGTGGGAGGGAGGGGGAGGGGGTGGGGGGGTGGGAGGGAGGGGGAGGGGGTGGGGGGGTGACGGCTCGGCTTTTGGATGTGTGGTTGGGATGGGTGGGAGGGGGAGGGGGTGGGGGGGGTTGGGGGTGGGGGGGAGAGGGGGTGGTGGGGGGGGGGGGAGGGGGTGGGGGGGAGGTGACGGCTCGGCTTTTGGATGTGTGGTTGGGATGTGTGGGAGGGGGGAGGGGGTGGGGGGGGGGTGGGAGGGGGTGGGGGGGTGGGGGTGGGGGGGGTGGGAGGGGTGGGAGGGAGGGGGGTGGTGGGGGGGGTAGGAGGTGACGGCTCGGCTTTTGGATGTGTGGTTGGGATGGGTGGGAGGGGGGAGGGGGTGGGGGGGATGGGGGTGGGGGGGGAGGGGGTGGGGGGGTGGGGGTGGGGGGGTGGGAGGGAGGGAGGTGGTGGGGGAGGGAGGTGACGGCTCGGCTTTTGGATGTGTGGTTGGGATGGGTGGGAGGGGGGAGGTGGGGGTGGGGGGGAGGGGGTGGGGGGGGGTGGGGGTGGGGGTGGTGGGAGGTTGGGATGGGTGGGAGGGGGGAGTTCCCACCCCCGCTCCGTCTCCCCCGGCTTTGTGACATTTGCGGAACGTGCCGACTTGGCCATTCACGGCCCACTGGAATCATGTGGCCGAGGGCTCAGGCGGGAGGTGGGAGGGAATATAATGTTACATCATTTCTCAGAGTGCGCCATTTCCTTGGGTTGAAAAAGAAACAGGCAAAGGAAGTTTAATATCCCTCACGGGACCCACGGGGTGGGAATGTTTGTCTGCCCCGTGTTCCTCGCGGAATCCAGGCTCCCTCTGCCATGGGTGGGCAATCTCAATTACCCGGTGTATATAAGGTCGGGCGGGCATCAATCCAGAGGAACCCACTAGGGGTCGACTGGCAAGTGTATTTATTTATATATATATATATCATTTATAAATAAAACTTTGTTCTTGTTTTTACTCGGATTTCACGTGTCCTTATTAAAGAAAGATTCTTTGAATGAGAGAGTTTGAGGTTTTACAATCCCAAACTAATCTGCTCTTGGGGTGCAAGTTAATCAGCAGCAGAACATGTGTGCGGAATGGAAACAACGCGACAAATACCAGCGTTTGAACCAAGGAGCAACAAATTAAAATGCGGCAAGCTGCTTTTCGTCCAGTTCCATCAATCACTCTGGACTATAACTTCTGAAACTTTACGATATGGTTGGATATTTTGGTGCCTCGTGCACTTCCTATTAAACCCTCTAACGCTGATGGATCTTTCACAAGCTTGTCTATTTTTAGCTACAGCCACCTTTGGGTGGAATTTGACAATTGGGCGTAGGAGGTAACAGCTGAATGGGATCTTCATGTGTAATACAATTGGCGTCACTGCCACAAGGCCTGAACAGCAGGCGAGTTGGCACAATGGCACCCGATTAGAGTTAACATGTGGAACTATAGAAGACTGAGTGCTAATTAAGAGGTGGTCAAGCGGCCACAAGACAAAATGTGCTCTCAAGGTGTGAGGTGATGGCACTTAACCTGTTGCTGTCGGATTTTTGTCTCCCTCCCCCCCCTTTGCAGCACAGATCACCATTGTGGGCTTGCTGTATCACACCATGCATCAGTACTACAAGCAAATCGAACCTCTACACACCAAGTAAGTGAGATTCAGGGAACTTAGCTTCCTACTGAGGAGCGATGCAGGAAGGTAAGGTTTTAAATGGTGTCTGTTGCGGATCTGATATTTTAGCGCTGGGCCCATTTAATCTCCTCTGCCAGTTTTTAATGGAACAGCGCACATTTTACAAAGTGTACTGCCAAGGATTTGATAATGAGCCTGCGGAGGATCATTCTGTTTCACACAACAACAGGAGAAATTGATGGGAAGTCTGACGGTACATTAATAGGGAGTCTGGAGTTATGTGTCTGGGCCAATTTGGGAGGATCTGGAATGGCATCGTGTGTGGTGAATTATACTGTATTGTAATTCACACTGTATTGCATTGCGTTGTATTGTGTCCTTGTGGGCTCTGTCTGTGAGCCGTTGCGCGGCTCTGCCCATAGGGGGAGATGAGTTTGTACTGGGCTCCACCCTTGGCTCCGCCCATGGCTCCTCCCACTAACCGGGAGTATAAAGTGCTACAGCCGTAAGCCCTGCCCTCAGTTCTTCTGGTCGCAGGCAGGCTCAGTTGTAAGATTATTAAAACCATAGTTTACTTCTAATCATGTGTCTGGTGAATTGATGGTCACATCATCGTGCATACCCCTCGATTTCCATTTCACAATCCCGCCTTGTTGAAGAAATAAGACCTTGTTGTTCTGTGATCATTCCAATCGATTCACAAGACATGTTGTTCCTGCTCACTCCTGGACCCGGGAAAACGTGGAGATTGATATAAAGAAAGGTGATGAAAGGAATGTTTAGGAAAGGGGTTGAATGTGGTTAATGGCCTGGTGGGTCAGTGATGTTGGAAGACTGATGCCCTGTACTGACTGACAAGGTGGATATCCCTCTGAGACATTTACCTCAGCCTCCAATACCATTCAGGACACCTTGGGATGAGCAAATCAGGCACCCTTGAACCTAAAGTGGGTCGCACTCTGTCCTCCAAGTCACAAGGTTGTGATCTCCAGAGATTTGAGCAAAGGTCAAGGTTGGACCTGCCAATGGAACGCTGAGAGAGAGCTGTCTGAGGTACCAGCTCGTGAATGAGATGCGGGGCGGAATTCTCCCATCCCGGGTGGGGGCAGGGGATCTCGCGGGACCCAAATAGTTGGAAATCCACCGGCAGTAAACTCCCATTTTGATTCTCCCAATGGCGAGTCAGCCTGGTGGGTCTCCCAATGGCCAGTCAGCCTGGTGGGTCTCCCAGTGGCCAGTCAGCCTCGTGGGTCTCCCAATGGCCAGTCAGCCTGGTGGGTCTCCCAGTGGCCAGTCAGCCTGGTGGGTCTCCCAGTGGCCAGTCAGCCTGGTGGGTCTCCCAATGGCCAGTCAGCCTGGTGGGTCTCCCAATGGCCAGTCAGCCTGGTGGGTCTCCCAATGGCCAGTCAGCCTGGTGGGTCTCCCAATGGCCAGTCAGCCTGGTGGGTCTCCCAATGGCCAGTCAGCCTGGTGGGTCTCCCAATGGCGAGTCAGCCTGGTGGGTCTCCCAAAGGCCAGTCAGCCTGGTGGGTCTCCCAATGGCCAGTCAGCCTGGTGGGTCTCCCAATGGCCAGTCAGCCTGGTGGGTCTCCCAATGGCCAGTCAGCCTGGTGGGTCTCCCAATGGCCAGTCAGCCTGGTGGGTCTCCCAATGGCCAGTCAGCCTGGTGGGTCTCCCAATGGCCAGTCAGCCTGGTGGGTCTCCCAATGGCCAGTCAGCCTGGTGGGTCTCCCAATGGCCAGTCAGCCTGGTGGGTCTCCCAATGGCCAGTCAGCCTGGTGGGTCTCCCAATGGCGAGTCAGCCTGGTGGGTCTCCCAAAGGCCAGTCAGCCTGGTGGGTCTCCCAATGGCGAGTCAGCCTGGTGGGTCTCCCAATGGCTAGTCAGCCTGGTGGGTCTCACAATGGCCAGTCAGCCTGGTGGGTCTCCCAATGGCCAGTCAGCCTGGTGGGTCTCCCAATGGCCAGTCAGCCTGGTGGGTCTCCCAATGGCCAGTCAGCCTGGTGGGTCTCCCAATGGCCAGTCAGCCTGGTGAGTCTCCCAATGGCGAGTTAATGGTGGGTCGCCCAATGGCCAGTCAGCCTGGTGGGTCTCCCAATGGCCAGTCAGCCTGGTGGGTCTCCCAATGGCCAGTCAGCCTGGTGAGTCTCCCAATGGCGAGTTAACGGTGGGTCGCCCAATGGCCAGTCAGCCTGGTGGGTCTCCCAATGGCCAGTCAGCCTGGTGGGTCTCCCAATGGCCAGTCAGCCTGGTGGGTCTCCCAATGGCCAGTCAGCCTGGTGGGTCTCCCAATGGCCAGTCAGCCTGGTGGGTCTCCCAATGGCCAGTCAGCCTGGTGGGTCTCCCAATGGCCAGTCAGCCTGGTGGGTCTCCCAATGGCCAGTCAGCCTGGTGGGTCTCCCAATGGCCAGTCAGCCTGGTGGGTCTCCCAATGGCCAGTCAGCCTGGTGGGCCTCCCAATGGCCAGTCAGCCTGGTGGGTCTCCCAATGGCCAGTCAGCCTGGTGGGCCTCCCAATGGCAAGTTAACGGTGGGTCAGCCTTTGCACTGGCTGGTGGCGGGGACGCTAATTGTATTAATTTGCATTTCATGAATGCTCATTAAACCGGCTGGCCACTGCCCTCCCATCAGGCTTCCAATCTTGTGTCACAGCAACGGGAAATCAGGTCGACATCAGACCCAACCGCTGAAGAGTAGATTGCACAAGACGGTCTTCATTGGTAAGAGATAGCGATGCGAGTGTAACAAAGCCTTTCTGCCATTGTGCGGCACTGCTCCTGACGCACGGTTCACCACTCTGCCGGGGTAGACCGGATCCTGTTCTCCATCTCCATGCTCCAAAGGTGCTGCTGGAACCAGGGACCCTCCTGTATCAGCGAGTTGGGTCAGCACTGTGTCTGGGGTTGGGGTCACCTTACTCCCTGCTGCCACACACCAGTGTGTGTCTGGACAGGATTGCCCAGTGTGTGTCTGGACAGGATTGTCCAGTGTGTGTCTGGACAGGATTGCCCAGTGTGTGTCTGGACAGGATTGCCCAGCGTGTGTCTGGACAGGATTGCCCAGTGTCTCCCTGGACAGGATTGCCCAGTGTGTGTCTGGACAGGATTGCCCAGCGTGTGTCTGGACAGGATTGCCCAGTGTCTCCCTGGACAGGATTGCCCAGTGTGTGTCTGGACAGGATTGCCCAGCGTGTGTCTGGGCAGGATTGCCCAGTGTCTCCCTGGACAGGATTGCCCAGCGTGTGTCTGGACAGGATTGCCCAGTGTGTGTCTGGACAGGATTGCCCAGTGTCTGTCTGGACAGGATTGCCCAGCGTGTGTCTGGACAGGATTGCCCAGTGTCTGTCTGGACAGGATTGCCCAGTGTGTGTCTGGACAGGATTGTCCAGTGTCTGTCTGGACAGGATTGCCCAGTGTGTGTCTGGACAGGATTGCCCAGTGTCTGTCTGGATTGGATTGTCCAGTGTGTGTCTGGACAGGATTGCCCAGTGTCTCCCTGGACAGGATTGCCCAGTGTGTGTCTGGACAGGATTGCCCAGTGTGTGTCCGGACAGGATTGCCCAGTGTGTGTCTGGACAGGATTGCCCAGTGTGTGTCTGGACAGGATTGCCCAGTGTGTGTCTGGACAGGATTGCCCAGTGTGTGTCTGGACAGGTTTGCCCAGTGTGTGTCTGGACAGGATTGCCCAGTGTGTGTCTGGACAGGTTTGCCCAGTGTGTGTCTGGACAGGATTGCCCAGTGTGTGTCCGGACAGGATTACCCAGTGTGTGTCTGGACAGGATTGCCCAGTGTGTGTCTGGACAGGTTTGCCCAGTGTGTGTCTGGACAGGATTACCCAGTGTGTGTCTGGACAGGATTGCCCAGTGTGTGTCTGGACAGGATTGCCCAGTGTCTCCCTGGACAGGATTGTCCAGTGTGTGTCTGGACAGGATTGTCCAGTGTGTGTCTGGACAGGATTGCCCAGTGTCTGTCTGGACAGGATTGCCCAGTGTCTGTCTGGACAGGATTGCCCAGTGTGTGTCTGGACAGGATTGCCCAGTGTGTGTCTGGACAGGATTGCCCAGTGTCTGTCTGGATTGGATTGTCCAGTGTCTGTCTGGACAGGATTGCCCAGTGTGTGTCTGGACAGGATTGCCCAGTGTGTGTCTGGACAGGATTGCCCAGTGTGTGTCTGGACAGGATTGCCCAGTGTCTGTCTGGATTGGATTGTCCAGTGTCTGTCTGGACAGGATTGCCCAGTGTGTGTCTGGACAGGATTGCCCAGTGTGTGTCTGGACAGGATTGCCCAGTGTGTGTCTGGACAGGATTGCCCAGTGTGTGTCTGGACAGGATTGCCCAGTGTCTCCCTGGACAGGATTGCCCAGTGTGTGTCTGGACAGGATTGTCCAGTGTGTGTCTGGACAGGATTGTCCAGTGTGTGGCTGGACAGGATTACCCAGTGTGTGTCTGGACAGGATTGCCCAGTGTGTGTCTGGACAGGATTGTCCAGTGTGTGTCTGGACAGGATTGCCCAGTGTGTGTCTGGACAGGATTGTCCAGTGTGTGTCTGGACAGGATTGCCCAGTGTGTGTCTGGACAGGATTGTCCAGTGTGTGTCTGGACAGGATTGCCCAGTGTGTGTCTGGACAGGATTGCCCAGTGTGTGTCTGGACAGGATTGCCCAGTGTCTCCCTGGACAGGATTGCCCAGTGTCTGTCTGGACAGGATTGCCCAGTGTGTGTCTGGACAGGATTGCCCAGTGTGTGTCTGGACAGGATTGCCCAGTGTGTGTCTGGACAGGATTGCCCAGTGTGTGTCTGGACAGGATTGCCCAGTGTGTGTCTGGACAGGATTGCCCAGTGTGTGTCTGGACAGGATTGCCCAGCGTGTGTCTGGACAGGATTGCCCAGTGTCTGTCTGGACAGGATTGCCCAGTGTGTGTCTGGACAGGATTGCCCAGTGTCTGTCTGGATTGGATTGTCCAGTGTCTGTCTGGACAGGATTGCCCAGTGTGTGTCTGGACAGGATTGCCCAGTGTGTGTCTGGACAGGATTGCCCAGCGTGTGTCTGGACAGGATTGCCCAGTGTCTCCCTGGACAGGATTGCCCAGTGTGTGTCTGGACAGGATTGCCCAGTGTCTGTCTGGACAGGATTGCCCAGTGTGTGTCTGGACAGGATTGCCCAGTGTGTGTCTGGACAGGATCGCCCAGTGTCTGTCTGGACAGGTTTGCCCAGTGTCTGTCTGGACAGGATTGTCCAGTGTGTGTCTGGACAGGATTGTCCAGTTTCTGTCTGGACAGGTTTGCCCAGTGTCTGTCTGGACAGGATTGCCCAGTGTGTGTCTGAACAGGATTGTCCAGTGTGTGTCTGGACAGGATTGCCCAGTGTGTGTCTGGACAGGATTGTCCAGTGTGTGTCTGGACAGGATTGCCCAGTGTCTGTCTGGACAGGATTGCCCAGTGTGTGTCTGGACAGGATTGTCCAGTGTGTGTCTGGACAGGATTGCCCAGTGTGTGTCTGGACAGGATTGCCCAGTGTGTGTCCGGACAGGATTGTCCAGTGTGTGTCTGGACAGGATTGCCCAGTGTGTGTCTGGACAGGATTGCCCAGTGTGTGTCTGGACAGGATTGCCCAGTGTGTGTCTGGACAGGATTGTCCAGTGTCTGTCCGGACAGGATTGCCCAGTGTGTGTCTGGACAGGATTGCCCAGTGTGTGTCTGGACAGGATTGTCCAGTGTCTGTCCGGACAGGATTGCCCAGTGTGTGTCTGGACAGGATTGCCCAGTGTGTGTCTGGACAGGATTGCCCAGTGTCTGTCTGGACAGGATTGCCCAGCGTGTGTCTGGACAGGATTGCCCAGTGTCTCCCTGGACAGGATTGCCCAGTGTGTGTCTGGACAGGATTGCCCAGTGTCTGTCTGGACAGGATTGCCCAGTGTGTGTCTGGACAGGATTGCCCAGTGTGTGTCTGGACAGGATCGCCCAGTGTCTGTCTGGACAGGTTTGCCCAGTGTCTGTCTGGACAGGATTGTCCAGTGTGTGTCTGGACAGGATTGTCCAGTGTCTGTCTGGACAGGTTTGCCCAGTGTCTGTCTGGACAGGATTGCCCAGTGTGTGTCTGAACAGGATTGTCCAGTGTGTGTCTGGACAGGATTGCCCAGTGTGTGTCTGGACAGGATTGTCCAGTGTGTGTCTGGACAGGATTGCCCAGTGTCTGTCTGGACAGGATTGCCCAGTGTGTGTCTGGACAGGATTGTCCAGTGTGTGTCTGGACAGGATTGCCCAGTGTGTGTCTGGACAGGATTGCCCAGTGTGTGTCCGGACAGGATTGTCCAGTGTGTGTCTGGACAGGATTGCCCAGTGTGTGTCTGGACAGGATTGCCCAGTGTGTGTCTGGACAGGATTGTCCAGTGTCTGTCCGGACAGGATTGCCCAGTGTGTGTCTGGACAGGATTGCCCAGTGTGTGTCTGGACAGGATTGCCCAGTGTCTGTCTGGACAGGATTGCCCAGCGTGTGTCTGGACAGGATTGTCCAGTGTGTGTCTGGACAGGATTGTCCAGTGTGGGACCCATGCAGCCACCACTATAAAGGTTTGTGTTTGACCGGGTGTGGGGGGAGTGCGAGGCAAGGCTGGGGTTGGGGAGGAGGGGTGGGGGGGTGGGGTGGGGGGGGGGTGTCGCCTGATGAAGGGGGCAATGTGTAAGGAAGGCTGTGCAGGGAGCATGATGGGGGAAGGGGAAGGGCTCAAGCTGTCAGGCAGAGGGACAAGGAGGTCCATGACGAATGGAAGGCAGAGGGAAGTCTCAGCCGGGGGGGCGGAGGGGGGGGGGGGGGGGGGGGGGGGGAGGGTGGGGAGGGGTGGGGGGAGAGCTGGACCCTGGCAGAGCTGCATAAAAATCTCACAAACAAGGGGCTCAAAGGGAGACCTCATTGTTTACTGGAAGGGGACAGATGAAGACTCCAGAGGTGATGGGTAGAATCCCCAAGTGCCGCATTGGCACCTGAAAGGTAATGGGCTGGGTGTGTGAATTTACAGTGCAGAAGGAGGCCATTCGGCCCATTGAGTCTGCACCGGCTCCTGGAAAGAGCACCCTACCCAAGGTTAACACCTCCACCCTATCCCCATAACCCAGTAACCCCACCCAACACTAAGGGCAATTTTGGTCACTAAGGGCAATTTATCATGGCAAATCCACCTAACCTGCACATCTTTGGACTGTGGGTGGAAACCGGAGCATATGGAGGAAACCCACGCACACACGGGGAGGATGTGCAGACTCCGCACAGACAGTGACCCAAGCCGGAATCGAACCTGGGACCCTGGACTTTAACCTGGTGTTAGAACATAGAACATAGAACAGTACAGCAAAGAACAGGCCCTTCGGCCCTCGATGTTGTGCCGAGCAATGATCACCCTACTCAAACCCACGTAGCCACCCTATACCCGTAACCCAACAACCCCCCCTTAACCTTACTTTTTAGGACACTACGGGCAATTTAGCATGGCCAATCTACCTAACCCGCACATCTTTGGACTGTGGGAGTAAACCGGAGCACCCGGAGGAAACCCACGCACACACGGGGAGGACATGCAGACTCCGCACAGACAGTGACCCAGCCGGGAATCGAACCTGGGACCCTGGAGCTGTGAAGCATTTATGCTAACCACCATGCTACCATGTTGTGAGACTTCTTACTGTGCTCACCCCAGTCCAACGCCGGCATCTCCACATCATATCTTTTTTAAGAGCAGAAGCACATTCAAACTTGCCACTGGTCTGATTCCCTCATTTCCCAGTTCCCAATGTTCGTTTGGAGATTACTCAGATCCAAGTATAATCTATGGAGTTGGACTATTCCAAAGCCCTCCTGGTGGCCTCCAGCCTTGCTCCCTTTCGACACTTGAGCTCATCCAAAATTCTCCGGCCCTGTGTTTTAACTGGCACCAAGTCCTCTTGGTCCATCATCTCTGCTCTGGCTGGCCTTCATTGGCTCTCACTGAAGCAACGCCTCAATTTTAAGATTCATGCCCTTCTTTTCAAATCGTCCCTTAACATTTTGCCCCCTTCCTATCTCTGCGACCCCCTCCAGTCCCACAGCCCTCTGAGATTTCTGTGCTCCACTAATTCCATCTGTGATCATCCCTGATTTAATCGCTCCACCATTGACAGCCGTGCCTTTGGCAGCCTGGGTCCTAAGGTCCTGGAACGCATTGTGGTAGAGGCGGGCACGATAGCGTCATTTAAGATGTATGTAGACAGATACATGAATGGGCAGGGAGCAGAGCGATACAGATCCTTAGAAAATAGGCGGCAGTTTTAGATAGAGGATCTGGATCGGCAGAGGCTTGGAGGGCCGAAGGGCCTGTTCCTGTGCTGTAATTTTTCTTTTTCTTTGTTCTTTGTTCTAAGCTCTGGGATTCCCTCCCTAAAGCTCTGTGCTGCCGTGTCCCTGCTTCAACTTGCTCCTTCACACCTAGCTCTTAGCCAAGTGCCTGGACACCTGTGCTGATTTCCCCTGACGCGGCCCAATGTCAAGTTTAGTAATTACCCCTCTGAAGTTCCTTAGCCTGATTACCATGTTAAAGACGCTACATGAATGCAAGTTGCCTTGAATCAAGATAAAGGAGATTGAAACATTGGGGCGTCTGCTCAAAACAATGCATCTATGCCCCCACGGGTCTGCCCCCCCCCCCATTTAAATGCACCCTAATTCCTTCTTGAAATTACACAAGGTTTTGGCCTCAACTACTTTCTGTGGTAGTGAATTCCACAGATTCACCACTCTCTGGGTATTCCTCAGATATGGGGTGGGATTCTCCCCGACCCAGCGGGGCAGGCTGGGCGAGCAGTCACGGCGCCGAGGAGAAGCGTGAACCACTCCGGAGTCAGGCCGCACGGAAGGTGCTGAATCCTCCGCACCTTCAGGGGCTAGGCCGGCGCGGCGGGGTTGGCGCTGTGCCAATCGGTGCGGAAGCGGCTTGGCGTCGTGCCAATCGGTGCGGAAGGGGGTTGGCATCATGCCAATCGGCGCGGAAGGGGGTTGGCATCATGCCAATCGGCGCGGAAGGGGCTTGGTGCCATGCCAATCGGCGTGGAAGGGGGTTGGCATCATGCCAATCGGCGCGGAAGGGGCTTGGCGCCGTGCCAATTGACGCAGAAGGGGCTTGGCACCATGCCAATCGACGCAAAGGGCCTCCGCTGGCTGGCGCGAGTTCGCACATGTGCGCAAGCGTGTGCTGCTGTCATCCCAGCACATGCGCAGGTGATTCGTCTTCGCACCGGCCATGGCGGAGATCCACAGCAGCCGGTGCGGAGGGAAAAGAGTGTCCCCACGGCACAGGCCTGCCCGCGGATCGGTTCGTCCCGATCGCAGGCCAGGCCACCGTGGGGGGGCTGTTGCCAGCCGAGGGGGGCGCTGCCCCTAAGTCATTCACACTTTGACTATCCCAATTAATATTGGGAAATGAAAATCCAATACAATTATTACCCTACTGTTACACTTCTCTGAGATCTGCCTAAATATCTGCCCTTTGATCATTCCCTAATCTCGGGCAGAGCAAAAAAGGTGACAAGTGTGAAAAGAGAGGTGGTCAATGCAGGATTGATAGGTGTTGCATATAAATGCGCGGAGTATACGGAACAAGGTCAATGAGCTTCTTGCGCATATTGAAATTGGTCGGTCCGATGTTGTGGGCATCACAGAGACGTGGCTGCAAGTGGATCAGGGCTGGGATCTAAATATACAAGGATATGTAATAATAATTATACTAATCACTTATTGTCACAAGTAGGCTTCAATGAAGTTACTGTGAAAAGCCCCTAGTCGCCACATTCCGGCACCTGCTGGGGGAGGCTGGTACGGGAATTGAAACCCCCATTGTTGGCATTGTTCTGCATTACAAACCAGCTGTTTATCCCACTGTGCTAAACCAGCCCCTATCGAAAGGACTGGCAGATGGGCAAAGGGGGCGGGGTTGCATTGTTAGTAAGGAATGAAGTTAAATAGATAGCAAGAAGCGATATAGGATCAGAAGGCAGAGAATCTCTGTGGGTAGAGTTGAGGAATCGCAAAGGTAAAAAGACCCCGATGGGAGTTATGTACAGGCCCCCGATCAGTAGTCAGGATGTGGGGCAGAAAATAAATCAGGAGATAGAAAAGGCATGTAAAAAAGGCAATATTACAATAATTATGGGGGACTTCAATATGCATGTAGATTGGGAAAATCAGGTTGGTAGTGCATCCCAAGAAATGGAATTTGTGGAATTACTAAGAGATGTTTTTTTGGAGCAGCTTGTGACAGAGCCGACTAGGGAACAGGCAATTCTGGATTTGGTGAAGTGTAATGAGGGGGAACTTAAGGTGAAGGAACCCTTAGGGAGCAGTGACCGCAATATGATAGAATTTACCGTGCGGTTTGAGAGGGAGAAGCTGGAGTCAGATGTAACAGTATTAAAATTAAATACGGGTAACTGCACAGACATGAGGGAGGAGCTGGGCAGAGTTGATTGGAAAAGGAGCCTAGCAGGGAAGACAGTGGAACAGCAATGGCAGGAGTTTTTGGGGGTTATTCTGGAGGCACAACAGAAATTCATCCCAAGGAGGAGGAAACATGCTAAGGGAAGGACAAGGCATCCATGGCTGACGAGGGAAGTCAAGGACAGCATGAAAACAAAAGAAAAAGCATACAAAGTGGCGAGGATTAGTAAGAAACCAGAGGATTGGGAAGCCTTTAAAAGCGAGCAGAGGACAACTAAAAAATCAATAAGGGGAGAGAAGATGAAGTATGCTAACTAATAAGCTAACTAGTAATATAAAGGAAGATAGGAAAAGTTTCTTTCAATATATAAAAGGTAAGAGAGAGGCAAAAATAGACATTAGACCACTGGAAAATGTGGCTGGAGAAGTAATAATAGGAAACAAAGAAATGGCAGAGGAACTGAATAGTTACTTTGCATCAGTCTTCATGGTTGAAGACACCAGTGGGATTCCAGAGCTCCAGGAGAACCAGAGGGCAGAGGTGAGTGTAGTGGCCATCACTAAGGAGAAAGCCTGGGGAAACTGAAAGGTCCAAAGGTGGATAAATCACCTGGATCGGATGGACTACACCCCAGGGTCCTAAAAGAAAATAGAAAATAGAAAATCGCTTATTGTCATGAGTAGGCTTCAATGAAGTTACTGTGAAAAGCCCCTAGTCGCCACATTCCGGTGTCTGTCCGGGGAAGCTGGTACGGGAATCGAACCGAGCTGCTGGCCTGCTTTAAAAGCCAGTGATTTAGCCCAGTAAGCTAAACCAGCCCTTAGTGATAGCTGAGGAGATTGTGGAGGCATTGATGCTGATCTTTCAGGAATCACCTGAGGCAGAGAGGGTCCCAGAGGACTGGAAAGTGGCTAATGTAACCCCACTGTTTAAGAAGGGAGGGAGGCAGAAGACGGGAAATTATAGGCCAGTTAGCCTGACTTTGGTCATTAAAGATGAGATCGCGGAGTACTTGGAAATTCATGATAAATAGGACTGAGTCAGCACGGCTTCGTCAAGGGGAGGTCATGGCTGACAAATCTGTTAGAGTTCTTTGAGGAACTAACAAGGAAGTTAGACAAGGGAGAACCAGTGGACATGATTTATTCAGATTTCCAGAAGGCCTTTGACAAGGTGCCGCATAGGAGACTGTTAAATAAGTTAAAAGCCCATGGTGTTCAGGGTAAGATCCTGGCATGGATAGAGGATTGGCTGACTGGCAGAAGGCAGAGAGTGGGGATAAAGGGGTCTTTTTCACGATGGCAGCAGGTGACTAGTGGTGTGCCTCAGGGGTCGGTGCTGGGTCACAACCTTTAACAATATACATTAATGATCTGGAGGAAGGAACTGAAGGCACTGTTGCTAAGTTTGCAGATGGTACAAAGATCTGTAGAGGGACAGGTAGTATTGAGGAAGCAAGGGGGCTGCAGAAGGACTTGGACAAGCTAGGAGAGTGGGCAATGAAGTGGCAGATGGAATACAATGTGGAAAAGTGTGAGGATATGCACTTTGGAAGGAGGAATTTAGGCATAGACTATTTTCAAAATGGGAAATGTTTCGGAAAGCAGTAGCACAGAGGGACTTGGGAGTCCTTGTTCACGATTCTCTTAAGGTTGACGTGCAGGTTCAGTCGGCAGTTAAGAAGGCAAATGCAATGTTAGCATTTATGTCGAGAGGGCTAGAATACAAGACCAGGGATGTACTTCTGAGGCTGTATAAGGCTCTGGTCAGACCCCATTTGGAGTATTCTGAGCAGTTTAGGGCCCCGTATCTAAGGGAGGATGTGCTGGCCTTGGAAAAGGTCCAGAGGAGGTTCACAAGAATGGTGCCTGGAATGAAGAGCTTGTCGTATGTGAAGTTGGTGTTGAGCTGCCTTCCTGAATGGCTGCAGTCGATGGGGTGTAGGTACACCCACTGTGCTGTTAGAGAGGAAGATACAGGTTTTTGACCCAGTGAAGGAGGGGAGATATATTTCCAAGTCAGGATGGGGAGTGACTTGGAGGTGAACCTCCAGTACGACCCTGGGTCTGTACTCGGAGTTTAGAAGGATGAGGGGGAACCTTATTGAAACTTACAGGATACTGCGTGACCTGGATCGAGTGGACGTGGAGAGAACATTTCTGCTTGTAGGAAAAACTAGAACCAGAGGACACAATCTCAGACTAAAGGGACGATCCTTTAAAACAGAGATGAGGAGGAATTTCTTCAGCCAGAGGGTGGTGAATCTATGGAACTCTTTGCCGCAGAAGGCTGTGGAGACCAAATCACTGAGTGTCTTTAAGACAGAGATAGATAGGTTCTTGATTAATAAAGGGATCAGGGGTTATGGGGAGAAGGCAGCAGATGGGGATTTATTGTCCATCCTTAATTGCCCGTTTTGAAGTTGGTGTTGAGCTGCCTTCCTGTACTGCTGCAGTCGGTGGGGTGTAGGTACACCCATTGTGCTGTTAGAGAGGAAGATACAGGATTTTGACTCAGTGAAGGAGGGGGTGATATATTTCCAAGTCAGGATGATGAGTGACTTGGGGGTGAACCTCCAGGTGAATGAAATGAAATGAAAATTGCTTATTGTCACAAGTCGGCTTCAATGAAGTTACTGTGAAAAGCCCCTAGTCGCCACATTCCGGCGCCTGTTCGGGGAGGCTGATAGAGGAATTGAACCGTGCTGCTGGCCTGCCTTGGTCTGCTTTCAAAGCCAGCGATTTAGCCCAATGTGCTAAACCAGCCCCTGGTGGTGGGGTTCCCACATGTCTTACGTCATTGGTAGGGAAATTATTGAAAAAGATTCTTAGAGATAAGTCTAAGAATGGTCTAGTGATGGACAGCATGGTTTTGTGAAGGGGAGGTCATGCCTCACTAACTTGATTGAGTTTTTCGAGGAAGTGACAAAGATGATAGATTAGTGAAAGGCAGTCGATGTTGTATACATGGACTTAAGTAAAGCCTTTGACAAGGTACCTCATGGTAGACTGGTACAAAAGGTGGAGTCACATTGGATCAGAGGAGAGCTGGCAAGTTGGATACAGAACTGGCTTGGGCACAGAAGACAGAGGGTAGCAGTATAAGGGTGTTTTTCTGAATGGAAGGCTGTGACTAGCGGCGTTCCACAGGGATTAGTTCTGGGGTCTTTGTTGTTCGTGGTGCCTATAAATGATTTGGAAGAAAATGTAGCTGGTCTGATTAGTAAGTTCGCAGGCGACACAAAAATTGGTGGAGTTGCGGATAGTGAAGAGGATTGGCAGAGTATGCAGCCGGATATAAACTGGTTGGTCTTGGGCGGAGAAATGGCAGATGGAGTTTAATTCGGATAAGTGTGAGGTAATGTACTTTGGAAGGTCCAATGTGTGTAGGAATTACACAATAAATGGTAGAACTCTTGTGAGTACTGACAGGCAGAGAGATCTGGGCATGACCACTGATTACTGAAAGTGGCAACGCATGTGGATAAGGTGGTCAAGAAGGCATACGGCATGCTGGCCTTCATCGGTCGGGGCATTGAATATAAAAATTGGCAAGTCACGTTGCAGCTGTGCAGGACCTTAGCTAGGCTTCATTTGGAATATTATGTACAATTCTGTGTACCACACTACCTGAAGGATGTGGATGCTTTGGAGAGGGTACAGAAGCGGTTTACTAGGATGTTGCCTGATGGGGAGGGCATTAGCTATGAAGAGAGGTTAGATAAACTCGGTCTGTTCTCACTGGAACAACGGAGGTTGGGAGCCGTCCTGATAGAGGTCTACAAGATTACGAGTGGCATGGACAGAGTGGATAGTCAGTTGCTCTTTCCTAGGGTAGGAGAGTCAAGTACTAGGGACATAGGTTTAAGTGAATGGGGAAAAGTTTAGAACAGATGTGCGAGGCAGGTTTTTTACACAGAAGGTGGTAAATATATGGAACGCGCTGCCTGGGGAGGTGGTGGAGCAGGTACGATAGCGGCATTTAAGGGGCATCTGGACAAATATGAATAGGGTGGGAACGGAAGGATACGGACTCCGTAAGTGCAGACGGTTTTAGTTTAGGCAGGTACCATGATCGGCACAGGCTTGGAGGGCCGGAGTGCCTGTTCCTGCGCTGTATTGTTATTTGTTACGCTGGGTTACTGTCTGGGCAGAGGCTGCACGTTCTCCCCGTCTCTGCGTGAGTTTCCTCCGGGTGCTCCGGTTTCCTCCCACAGTCCAAAGACGTGCAGGTTAGGTGGATTGGCCATGATAAATTGCCCTTAGTGACCAAAAAAGGTTAGGAGGGGATATTGGGTTATGGGCATAGGGTGGAAATGAGGGCTTAAGTGGGTCGGTGCCGACTCGATGGGCCGAATGGCCTCCTTCTGCACTGTATGTTCTACGTTCTTTGTCTGCTGCTTTTGTCCTTCCAGATTATGGCGATTGTGGATTTGGAAGGTGTTGTCCAAGAAACCTTTGTGAGTTGCTGAAATGCATCTTGAAGATGATTCACACTGTTGCCACTGTGCACTGGGGGTGGAGGGAGTGAATCTCAAAGGTGGTAGAAGGGGTGCCAATCATGTGGGCTGTTTTGTCCTGGATGGTGTCGGGCTTCTTGGAGAGTATTGTTGGAGCTGCACTCATCCTGGGAAGTGGGCAGTATTCCATCACAGCCCTGGCCTGTGCCCTGCAGGTGGTGGGCAGGCTTTGGGGAGTCAGGAGGGGAGTTACTGGTGCAGAATTCCGAGCCTCTTGACTTGTTTTTATAGCCACAGTATTTAGAAAGTTAGTCCAGTTCAATTTCTGCTCAATGGCAACCCCTAGGATGTTGCTAATGGGAATTTCAGTGAATGCAATACCATTGAATGTCAAGGGGCAATGGTTAGATTCTGTCTTATGGAGATGGTCATTGCCTGGCACTTGGTGAATGTTACCTTCCACTTTTCAGCCCAAGCCTGAATATTGTCCGGGTCTTGCTGCATTTGCATGTGGATTGATTCAGTATCTGAGGAGTTGTGAATTGAACTGAAATCATCAGCGAACATCCCCGTATCTGACATTATGTTGGAAGGGAGGCCATTGATGAAACAGCTGGAGATGGTTGGGCCTCGGCCACTACCCTGAGGAACGCCTGCAATGATGTCCTGGAGCTGAGATGATTGACCTCCAACCACCACAACCATCTTCCTTTGTGTCAGGTACAACTCCAGCCAGCGGACAGTTTCCCCCCTGATTGCCATCGGCTCCAGTTTACCTGGGGCTCCTTGATGCCATACTGGGTCAAATGCTGCCAATGTCAAGGGTAATCACTCTCACCTCACCTCTGGCGTTCAGCTCTTTTGTCCATGTTTGAACCAAGGCTGTAATGAGGTCAGGAGCTGAGTGACCCTGGCGGAACCCAAACTGAGTGTCCGTGAGCAGGTTATTGCTGAGTAAGTGCCGCTTGTGACTCCTTGCATCACTTTGTTGCACGTTCTTCCCGTGTGTTAGTGGGTTTCCTCCGGGTGCTCCGGTTTCCTCCCACAGTCCAAAGATTTGCAGGTTAGGTGGATTAGCCTTTCAAAATTGCCCTTAGTGTCTAAAAAGATTAGGCGGGGGTTACTGGGCGAGGGTGGAGGTGTGGGCTTCAGTAGGGTGCTCTTTCCAAGGGCCGGTGCAGACTTGATGGGCCAAATGGCCTCCAGCATGTAAACTCCATGGTTCAATGGATGGGGAGTAGACTGATAGGGCTGTAATTCGCTGGGTTGGATTTGTCCGACTCCTTGTGTACAGGACACACTTGGGAATTTTCCACATTGCTGTAGATGCCAGTGTTGTAGCTGTACAGGAAAGCTTGGCTAGGGGTGCAGCAAGTTCTGGAGCACAAGTCTTCAGTACTATTGGTGCAATATTGTCAGGGCCCATAGCCATTGCTGTGAATTCACATGTTGCGAATATGTTTGGATTTTTCCCTCACGGGATATTTCAACTTGCAACACAACTGAAGAAATGTGTAATAAATGCTGAGACTGAGTCACGATGATTTATGTGCAGCTGTCAGACAGGGTAATTTTGAAGTGTATTCATAGACACTGCGTTTGCTAATGAATTACTTTGATGCTGCAATGCTGGAGCTTTGTGCAATTGGGTGATAGGAGTGAGGTGAACAAGTGCTTTTGACATTTAATAATTACCAGCAGGTCAATGTTTAACAACACATTAGGACATTTTGATACATTCAGAGAACATTCCTTTGTTCATCAAACTGAAAAAAGAAAGTCATAGGACTTGTGGAAATAATGGTGTTATATCGAGAGACAGTGACCCTTCAATATAGAGAGAGACCCTTCAATATAGAGACAGTGACCCTTCAATATAGAGAGACAGTGACCCTTTAATATAGAGAGACAGTGACCCTTTAATATAGACAGTGACCCTTCAATATAGAGACAGTGACCCTTCAATATAGAGAGAGACCCTTCAATATAGAGACAGTGACCCTTCAATATAGAGACAGTGACCCTTCAATATAGAGAGACAGTGACCCTTTAATATAGAGAGAGACCCTTTAATATAGAGACAGTGACCCTTTAATAAAGAGAGACAGTGACCCTTCAATATAGAGAGAGACCCTTCAATATAGAGAGACAGTGACCCTTCAATATAGAGAGTGACCCTTCAATATAGAGACAGTGACCCTTTAATAAAGAGAGACAGTGACCCTTCAATATAGAGAGACAGTGACCCTTCAATATAGAGAGAGACCCTTCAATATAGAGAGACAGTGACCCTTCAATATATAGAGAGACAGTGACCCTTCAATATAGAGACAGTGACCCTTCAATATAGAGAGTGACCCTTCAATATAGAGACAGTGACCCTTTAATATAGAGACAGTGACCCTTTAATAAAGAGAGACAATGACCCTTCAATATAGAGAGTGACCCTTCAATATAGAGACAGTGACCCTTTAATAAAGAGAGAAAGTGGCCCTTCAATATAGACAGTGGCCCTTCAATATAGAGACAGTGACCCTTTAATAAAGAGAGACACTGACCCTTCAATATAGAGAGTGACCATTCAATATAGAGACAGTGACCCTTTAATAAAGAGAGAAAGTGGCCCTTCAATATAGACAGTGGCCCTTCAATATAGACAGTGACCCTTCAATATAGACAGTGACCCTTCAATATAGAGAGACAGTGACCCTTCAATACAGAGAGAGACCCTTCAATATAGAGACAGTGACCCTTCAATATAGAGAGACAGTGACCCTTTAATATAGAGAGAGAGACCCTTTAATATAGAGACAGTGACCCTTCAATATAGAGACAGTGACCCTTCAATATAGAGAGACAGTGACCCTTCAATATAGAGAGTGACCCTTCAATATAGAGACAGTGACCCTTTAATAAAGAGAGACAGTGACCCTTCAATATAGAGAGACAGTGACCCTTCAATATAGAGAGAGACCCTTCAATATAGAGAGACAGTGACCCTTCAATATATAGAGAGACAGTGACCCTTCAATATAGAGACTGTGACCCTTCAATATAGAGAGTGACCCTTCAATATAGAGACAGTGACCCTTTAATAAAGAGAGAAAGTGGCCCTTCAATATAGACAGTGGCCCTTCAATATAGAGACAGTGACCCTTTAATAAAGAGAGACACTGACCCTTCAATATAGAGAGTGACCCTTCAATATAGAGACAGTGACCCTATAATAAAGAGAGAAAGTGGCCCTTCAATATAGACAGTGGCCCTTCAATATAGACAGTGACCCTTCAATATAGACAGTGACCCTTCAATATAGAGAGACAGTGACCCTTCAATATAGAGAGACAGTGACCCTTCAATACAGAGAGAGACCCTTCAATATAGAGACAGTGACCCTTCAATATAGAGAGACAGTGACCCTTTAATATAGAGAGAGACCCTTTAATATAGAGACAGTGACCCTTCAATATAGAGCCAGTGACCCTTCAATATAGAGAGACAGTGACCCTTCAATATAGAGACAGTGACCCTTCAATATAGAGACAGTAACCCTTCAATATAGAGACAGTGACCCTTCAATATAGAGAGTGACCCTTCAATATAGAGAGAGAGACCCTTCAATATAGAGACAGTGACCCTTTAATAAAGAGAGACACTGACCCTTCAATATAGAGAGACAGTGACCCTTCAATATAGAGAGTGACCCTTCAATATAGAGACAGTGACCCTTTAATAAAGAGAGACACTGACCCTTCAATATAGAGAGACAGTGACCCTTCAATATAGACAGTGACCCTTCAATATATAGAGAGACAGTGACCCTTCAATATAGAGAGTGACCCTTCAATATAGAGATAGTGACCCTTTAATAAAGAGAGACACTGACCCTTCAATATAGAGAGACAGTGACCCTTCAATATAGAGAAGTTACCCTTCAATATAGAGACAGTGACCCTTCAATATAGAGACAGTGACCCTTCAATATAGAGAGACAGTGACCCTTCAATATAGACAGTCACCCTTCAATATATAGAGAGACACTGACCCTTCAATATAGAGAGACAGTGACCCTTCAATATAGAGAGAGACCCTTCAATATAGAGACAGTGACCCTTTAATAAAGAGAGACACTGACCCTTCAATATAGAGAGACAGTGACCCTTCAATATAGAGAGTGACCCTTCAATATAGAGACAGTGACCCTTTAATAAAGAGAGACACTGACCCTTCAATATAGAGAGACAGTGACCCTTCAATATAGACAGTGACCCTTCAATATAGAGACAGTGACCCTTCAATATAGAGACAGTGACCCTTCAATATAGAGACAGTGACCCTTCAATATAGACAGTGACCCTTCAATATATAGAGACAGTGACCCTACAATATAGAGAGAGACCCTTCAATATAGAGAGACAGTGACCCTTCAATATAGAGGGTGACCCTTCAATATAGACAGTGACCCTTCAATATAGACAGTGGCCCTTCAATGTAGACAGTGACCCTTCAATATAGAGACAGTGACCCTTCAATATACAGACAGTGACCCTTCAATATAGAGACAGTGACCCTTCAATATAGACAGTGACCCTTCAACATAGAGACAGTGACCCTTCAATATAGAGAGAGACCCTTCAATATAGAGACAGTGACCCTTCAATATAGAGACAGTGACCCTTCAATATAGAGAGATAGTGACCCTTTAATAAAGAGAGACACTGACCCTTCAATATAGAGAGACAGTGACCTTTCAATATAGAGAAGTTACCCTTCAATATAGAGACAGTGACCCTTCAATATAGAGACAGTGACCCTTCAATATAGAGAGACAGTTACCCTTCAATATAGACAGTGACCCTTCAATATATAGAGAGACACTGACCCTTCAATATAGAGAGACAGTGACCCTTCAATATAGAGAGAGACCCTTCAATATAGAGACAGTGACCCTTTAATAAAGAGAGACACTGACCCTTCAATATAGAGAGACAGTGACCCTTCAATATAGAGAGTGACCCTTCAATATAGAGACAGTGACCCTTTAATAAAGAGAGACACTGACCCTTCAATATAGAGAGACAGTGACCCTTCAATATAGACAGTGACCCTTCAATATAGAGACAGTGACCCTTCAATATAGAGACAGTGACCCTTCAATATAGAGACAGTGACCCTTCAATATAGAGACAGTGACCCTTCAATATAGACAGTGACCCTTCAATATATAGAGACAGTGACCCTACAATATAGAGAGAGACCCTTCAATATAGAGAGACAGTGACCCTTCAATATAGAGGGTGACCCTTCAATATAGACAGTGACCCTTCAATATAGACAGTGGCCCTTCAATGTAGACAGTGACCCTTCAATATAGAGACAGTGACCCTTCAATATACAGACAGTGACCCTTCAATATAGAGACAGTGACCCTTCAATATAGACAGTGACCCTTCAACATAGAGACAGTGACCCTTCAATCTAGAGACAGCGACCCTTCAATATAGAGAGACAGTGACCCTTCAATATAGAGAGTGACCCTTCAATATAGACACAGTGACCCTTTAATAAAGAGAGACAGTGACCCTTCAATATAGAGAGACAGTGACCCTTCAATATAGAGAGAGACCCTTCAATATAGAGAGACAGTGACCCTTCAATATATAGAGAGACAGTGACCCTTCAATATAGAGACAATGACCCTTCAATATAGAGAGTGACCCTTCAATATAGAGACAGTGACCCTTTAATATAGAGACAGTGACCCTTTAATAAAGAGAGACACTGACCCTTGAATATAGAGAGTGACCCTTCAATATAGAGACAGTGACCCTTTAATAAAGAGAGAAAGTGGCCCTTCAATATAGACAGTGGCCCTTCAATATAGAGACAGTGACCCTTTAATAAAGAGAGACACTGACCCTTCAATATAGAGAGTGACCCTTCAATATAGAGACAGTGACCCTTTAATAAAGAGAGAAAGTGGCCCTTCAATATAGACAGTGGCCCTTCAATATAGACAGTGACCCTTCAATATAGACAGTGACCCTTCAATATAGAGAGACAGTGACCCTTCAATATAGAGAGAGACCCTTCAATATAGAGACAGTGACCCTTCAATATAGAGAGACAGTGACCCTTTAATATAGAGAGAGACCCTTTAATATAGAGACAGTGACCCTTCAATATAGAGACAGTGACCCTTCAATATAGAGACAGTGACCCTTCAATATAGAGAGACAGTGACCCTTCAATATAGAAAGAGACCCTTCAATATAGAGAGACAGTGACCCTTCAATATAGAGACAGTGACCCTTCAATATAGAGAGTGACCCTTCAATATAGAGAGAGAGACCCTTCAATATAGAGACAGTGACCCTTTAATAAAGAGAGACACTGACCCTTCAATATAGAGAGACAGTGACCCTTCAATATAGAGAGTGACCCTTCAATATAGAGACAGTGACCCTTTAATAAAGAGAGACACTGACCCTTCAATATAGAGAGACACTAACCCTTCAATATAGAGAGTGACCCTTCAATATAGAGACAGTGACCCTTTAATAAAAAGAGACACTGACCCTTCAATATAGAGAGACAGTGACCCTTCAATATAGACAGTGACCCTTCAATATATAGAGAGACAGTGACCCTTCAATATAGAGAGTGACCCTTCAATATAGAGATAGTGACCCTTTAATAAAGAGAGACACTGACCCTTCAATATAGAGAGACAGTGACCCTTCAATATAGAGACAGTGACCCTTCAATATAGAGACAGTGACCCTTCAATATAGAGAGACAGTGACCCTTCAATATAGACAGTGACCCTTCAATATATAGAGAGACACTGACCCTTCAATATAGAGAGACAGTGACCCTTCAATATAGAGAGACCCTTCAATATAGAGACAGTGACCCTTTAATAAAGAGAGACACTGACCCTTCAATATAGAGAGACAGTGACCCTTCAATATAGACAGTGACCCTTCAATATAGAGACAGTGACCCTTCAATATAGAGACAGTAACCCTTCAATATAGAGACAGTGACCCTTCAATATAGAGACAGTGACCCTTCAATATAGAGACAGTGACCCTTCAATATAGAGACAGTGACCCTTCAATATAGAGACAGTGACCCTTCAATATAGAGACAGTGACCCTTCAATATAGAGACAGTGACCCTTCAATATAGACAGTGACCCTTCAATATAGAGAGACAGTGACCCTTCAATATAGAGGGTGACCCTTCAATATAGACAGTGACCCTTCAATATAGACAGTGGCCCTTCAATATAGACAGTGACCCTTCAATATAGAGACAGTGACCCTTCAATATACAGACAGTGACCCTTCAATATAGAGACAGTGACCCTTCAATATAGACAGTGACCCTTCAACATAGAGACAGTGACCCTTCAATATAGACAGTGACCCTTCAATATAGAGACAGTGACCCTTCAATATAGACAGTGACCCTTCAATATAGACAGTGACCCTTCAATAGAGACAGTGACCCTTCAATATAGACAGTGACCCTTCAATATAGAGACAGTGACCCTTCAATATAGAGACAGTGACCCTTCAATATAGAGACAGTGACCCTTCAACATAGAGAAAGTGACCCTTCAATATAGACAGTGACCCTTCAATATAGACAGTGACCCTTCAATATAGAGAGTGACCCTTCAATCTAGAGACAGCGACCCTTCAATATAGACAGTGACCCTTCAATATAGAGACAGTGACCCTTCAATATAGAGAGACAGTGACCCTTCAATATAGAGAGACAGTGACCCTTCAATATAGAAAGACAGTGGCCCTTCAATATAGAGACAGTGACCCTTCAATATAGAGACAGTGACCCTTCAATATAGACAGTGACCCTTCAATATAGACAGTGACCCTTCAATATAGAGACAGTGACCCTTCAATATAGAGACAGTGACCCTTCAATATAGACAGTGACCCTTCAATATAGAGACAGTGACCCTTTAATATAGAGAGTGACCCTTCAATATAGAGACAGTGACCCTTCAATATAGACAGTGACCCTTCAATATAGAGACAGTGACCCTTCAATATAGACAGTGACCCTTCAATATAGACAGTGACCCTTCAATAGAGACAGTGACCCTTCAATATAGACAGTGACCCTTCAATATAGAGACAGTGACCCTTCAATATAGAGACAGTGACCCTTCAATATAGAGACAGTGACCCTTCAACATAGAGAAAGTGACCCTTCAATATAGACAGTGACCCTTCAATATAGACAGTGACCCTTCAATATAGAGAGTGACCCTTCAATCTAGAGACAGCGACCCTTCAATATAGACAGTGACCCTTCAATATAGAGACAGTGACCCTTCAATATAGAGAGACAGTGACCCTTCAATATAGAGAGACAGTGACCCTTCAATATAGAAAGACAGTGGCCCTTCAATATAGAGACAGTGACCCTTCAATATAGAGACAGTGACCCTTCAATATAGAGAGACAGTGACCCTTCAATATAGACAGTGACCCTTCAATATAGACAGTGACCCTTCAATATAGAGACAGTGACCCTTCAATATAGAGACAGTGACCCTTCAATATAGACAGTGACCCTTCAATATAGAGACAGTGACCCTTTAATATAGAGAGTGACCCTTCAATATAGAGACAGTGACCCTTCAATATAGAGAGACACTGACCCTTCAATATAGAAAGACAGTGGCCCTTCAATATAGAGACAGTGACCCTTCAATATAGAGAGTGACCCTTCAATATAGAGACAGTGACCCTTTAATATAGACAGTGGCCCTTCAATATAGAGAGTGACCCTTCAATATAGAGACAGTGACCCTTCAATATAGAGACAGTGACCCTTCAATATAGAGACAGTGACCCTTCAATATAGAGACAGTGACTCTTCAATATAGAGAGTGACCCTTCAATATAGAGACAGTGACCCTTCAATATAGAGACAGTGACTCTTCAATATAGAGAGTGACCCTTCAATATAGAGAAAGTGACCCTTCAATATAGACAGTGACCCTTCAATATAGACAGTGACCCTTCAATATAGAGAGTGACCCTTCAATCTAGAGACAGCGACCCTTCAATATTGACAGTGACCCTTCAATATAGAGACAGTAACACTTCAATATAGAGAGACAGTGACCCTTCAATATAGAAAGACAGTGGCCCTTCAATATAGAGACAGTGACCCTTCAATATAGACAGTGACCCTTCAATATAGACAGTGACCCTTCAATATAGAGAGTGACCCTTCAATATAGAGACAGTGACCCTTCAATATAGACAGTGACCCTTCAATATAGAGACAGTGACCCTTTAATATAGAGAGTGACCCTTCAATATAGAGACAGTGACCCTTCAATATAGAGAGACAGTGGCCCTTCAATATAGAGACAGTGACCCTTCAATATAGAGAGTGACCCTTCAATATAGAGACAGTGACCCTTTAATATAGACAGTGGCCCTTCAATATAGAGAGTGACCCTTCAATATAGAGACAGTGACCCTTCAATATAGAGACAGTGACCCTTCAATATAGAGACAGTGACTCTTCAATATAGAGAGTGACCCTTCAATATAGAGACAGTGACCCTTTAATATAGACAGTGGCCCTTCAATATAGAGAGTGACCCTTCAATATAGAGACAGTGACCCTTCAATATAGAGACAGTGACTCTTCAATATAGAGAGTGACCCTTCAATATAGAGACAGTGACTCTTCAATATAGAGAGTGACCCTTCAATATAGAGACAGTGACCCTTTAATATAGAGAGTGACCCTTCAATCTAGAGACAGCGACCCTTCAATATTGACAGTGACCCTTCAATATAGAGACAGTAACACTTCAATATAGAGAGACAGTGACCCTTCAATATAGAAAGACAGTGGCCCTTCAATATAGAGACAGTGACCCTTCAATATAGACAGTGACCCTTCAATATAGACAGTGACCCTTCAATATAGAGAGTGACCCTTCAATATAGAGACAGTGACCCTTCAATATAGACAGTGACCCTTCAATATAGAGACAGTGACCCTTTAATATAGAGAGTGACCCTTCAATATAGAGACAGTGACCCTTCAATATAGAGAGACAGTGGCCCTTCAATATAGAGACAGTGACCCTTCAATATAGAGAGTGACCCTTCAATATAGAGACAGTGACCCTTTAATATAGACAGTGGCCCTTCAATATAGAGAGTGACCCTTCAATATAGAGACAGTGACCCTTCAATATAGAGACAGTGACCCTTCAATATAGAGACAGTGACTCTTCAATATAGAGAGTGACCCTTCAATATAGAGACAGTGACCCTTTAATATAGACAGTGGCCCTTCAATATAGAGAGTGACCCTTCAATATAGAGACAGTGACCCTTCAATATAGAGACAGTGACTCTTCAATATAGAGAGTGACCCTTCAATATAGAGACAGTGACTCTTCAATATAGAGAGTGACCCTTCAATCTAGAGACAGCGACCCTTCAATATAGACAGTGACCCTTCAATATAGAGACAGTGACCCTTCAATATAGAGAGACAGTGACCCTTCAATATAGAGAGACAGTGACCCTTCAATATAGAAAGACAGTGGCCCTTCAATATAGAGACAGTGACCCTTCAATATAGAGACAGTGACCCTTCAATATAGACAGTGACCCTTCAATATAGACAGTGACCCTTCAATATAGAGACAGTGACCCTTCAATATAGAGACAGTGACCCTTCAATATAGACAGTGACCCTTCAATATAGAGACAGTGACCCTTTAATATAGAGAGTGACCCTTCAATATAGAGACAGTGACCCTTCAATATAGAGAGACAGTGACCCTTCAATATAGAAAGACAGTGGCCCTTCAATATAGAGACAGTGACCCTTCAATATAGAGAGTGACCCTTCAATATAGAGACAGTGACCCTTTAATATAGACAGTGGCCCTTCAATATAGAGAGTGACCCTTCAATATAGAGACAGTGACCCTTCAATATAGAGACAGTGACCCTTCAATATAGAGACAGTGACCCTTCAATATAGAGACAGTGACTCTTCAATATAGAGAGTGACCCTTCAATATAGAGACAGTGACCCTTTAATATAGACAGTGGCCCTTCAATATAGAGAGTGACCCTTCAATATAGAGACAGTGACCCTTCAATATAGAGACAGTGACTCTTCAATATAGAGAGTGACCCTTCAATATAGAGAAAGTGACCCTTCAATATAGACAGTGACCCTTCAATATAGACAGTGACCCTTCAATATAGAGAGTGACCCTTCAATCTAGAGACAGCGACCCTTCAATATTGACAGTGACCCTTCAATATAGAGACAGTAACACTTCAATATAGAGAGACAGTGACCCTTCAATATAGAAAGACAGTGGCCCTTCAATATAGAGACAGTGACCCTTCAATATAGACAGTGACCCTTCAATATAGACAGTGACCCTTCAATATAGAGAGTGACCCTTCAATATAGAGACAGTGACCCTTCAATATAGACAGTGACCCTTCAATATAGAGACAGTGACCCTTTAATATAGAGAGTGACCCTTCAATATAGAGACAGTGACCCTTCAATATAGAGAGACAGTGGCCCTTCAATATAGAGACAGTGACCCTTCAATATAGAGAGTGACCCTTCAATATAGAGACAGTGACCCTTTAATATAGACAGTGGCCCTTCAATATAGAGAGTGACCCTTCAATATAGAGACAGTGACCCTTCAATATAGAGACAGTGACTCTTCAATATAGAGAGTGACCCTTCAATATAGAGACAGTGACCCTTCAATATAGAGAGTGACCCTTCAATATAGAGACAGTGACCCTTTAATATAGACAGTGGGCCCTTCAATATAGAGAGTGACCCTTCAATATAGAGACAGTGACCCTTCAATATAGAGACAGTGACCCTTCAATATAGAGACAGTGACTCTTCAATATAGAGAGTGACCCTTCAATATAGAGACAGTGACCCTTTAATATAGACAGTGGCCCTTCAATATAGAGAGTGACCCTTCAATATAGAGACAGTGACCCTTTAATATAGAGACAGTGACTCTTCAATATAGAGAGTGACCCTTCAATATAGAGACAGTGACTCTTCAATATAGAGAGTGACCCTTCAATATAGAGACAGTGACCCTTTAATATAGACAGTGGCCCTTCAATATAGAGAGTGACCCTTCAATAGAGAGACAGTGACCCTTCAATATAGAGACAGTGACTCTTCAATATAGAGAGTGACCCTTCAATATAGAGACAGTGACCCTTTAATATAGACAGTGGCCCTTCAATATAGAGAGTGACCCTTCAATATAGAGACAGTGACCCTTCAATATAGAGACAGTGGCCCTTCAATATAGAGAGTGACCCTTCAATATAGAGACAGTGACCCTTCAATATAGAGACAGTGACTCTTCAATATAGAGAGTGACCCTTCAATATAGAGACAGTGACCCTTCAATAGAGAGACAGCGACCCTTCAATATAGAGACAGTGACCCTTCAATATAGAGAGTGACCCTTCAATATAGAGACAGTGACCCTTTAATATAGACAGTGGCCCTTCAATATAGAGAGTGACCCTTCAATATAGAGACAGTGACCCTTCAATATAGAGACAGTGACCCTTCAATATAGAGACAGTGACCCTTCAATATAGAGACAGTGACTCTTCAATATAGAGAGTGACCCTTCAATATAGAGACAGTGACCCTTTAATATAGACAGTGGCCCTTCAATATAGAGAGTGACCCTTCAATATAGAGACAGTGACCGTTCAATATAGAGACAGTGACTCTTCAATATAGAGAGTGACCCTTCAATATAGAGACAGTGACTCTTCAATATAGAGAGTGACCCTTCAATATAGAGACAGTGACCCTTTAATATAGACAGTGGCCCTTCAATATAGAGAGTGACCCTTCAATATAGAGACAGTGACCCTTCAATATAGAGACAGTGACCCTTCAATATAGAGACAGTGACTCTTCAATATAGAGAGTGACCCTTCAATATAGAGACAGTGACCCTTTAATATAGACAGTGGCCCTTCAATATAGAGAGTGACCCTTCAATATAGAGACAGTGACCCTTCAATATAGAGACAGTGACTCTTCAATATAGAGAGTGACCCTTCAATATAGAGACAGTGACTCTTCAATATAGAGAGTGACCCTTCAATATAGAGACAGTGACCCTTTAATATAGACAGTGGCCCTTCAATATAGAGAGTGACCCTTCAATAGAGAGACAGTGACCCTTCAATATAGAGACAGTGACTCTTCAATATAGAGAGTGACCCTTCAATATAGAGACAGTGACCCTTTAATATAGACAGTGGCCCTTCAATATAGAGAGTGACCCTTCAATATAGAGACAGTGACCCTTCAATATAGAGACAGTGGCCCTTCAATATAGAGAGTGACCCTTCAATATAGAGACAGTGACCCTTCAATATAGAGACAGTGACTCTTCAATATAGAGAGTGACCCTTCAATATAGAGACAGTGACCCTTCAATAGAGAGACAGCGACCCTTCAATATAGAGACAGTGACCCTTCAATATAGAGAGTGACCCTTCAATATAGAGACAGTGACCCTTTAATATAGACAGTGGCCCTTCAATATAGAGAGTGACCCTTCAATATAGAGACAGTGACCCTTCAATATAGAGACAGTGACCCTTCAATATAGAGACAGTGACCCTTCAATATAGAGACAGTGACTCTTCAATATAGAGAGTGACCCTTCAATATAGAGACAGTGACCCTTTAATATAGACAGTGACCCTTCAATATAGAGAGTGACCCTTCAATATAGAGACAGTGACCCTTCAATATAGAGACAGTGACTCTTCAATATAGAGAGTGACCCTTCAATATAGAGACAGTGACTCTTCAATATAGAGAGTGACCCTTCAATATAGAGACAGTGACCCTTTAATATAGACAGTGGCCCTTCAATATAGAGAGTGACCCTTCAATAGAGAGACAGTGACCCTTCAATATAGAGACAGTGACTCTTCAATATAGAGAGTGACCCTTCAATATAGAGACAGTGACCCTTTAATATAGACAGTGGCCCTTCAATATAGAGAGTGACCCTTCAATATAGAGACAGTGACCCTTCAATATAGAGACAGTGGCCCTTCAATATAGAGAGTGACCCTTCAATATAGAGACAGTGACCCTTCAATATAGAGACAGTGACTCTTCAATATAGAGAGTGACCCTTCAATATAGAGACAGTGACCCTTCAATAGAGAGACAGCGACCCTTCAATATAGAGACAGTGACCCTTCAATATAGAGAGTGACCCTTCAATATAGAGACAGTGACCCTTTAATATAGACAGTGGCCCTTCAATATAGAGAGTGACCCTTCAATATAGAGACAGTGACCCTTCAATATAGAGACAGTGACCCTTCAATATAGAGACAGTGACCCTTCAATATAGAGACAGTGACTCTTCAATATAGAGAGTGACCCTTCAATATAGAGACAGTGACCCTTTAATATAGACAGTGGCCCTTCAATATAGAGAGTGACCCTTCAATATAGAGACAGTGACCCTTCAATATAGAGACAGTGACTCTTCAATATAGAGAGTGACCCTTCAATATAGAGACAGTGACTCTTCAATATAGAGAGTGACCCTTCAATATAGAGACAGTGACCCTTTAATATAGACAGTGGCCCTTCAATATAGAGAGTGACCCTTCAATATAGAGACAGTGACCCTTCAATATAGAGACAGTGACCCTTCAATATAGAGACAGTGACTCTTCAATATAGAGAGTGACCCTTCAATATAGAGACAGTGACCCTTTAATATAGACAGTGGCCCTTCAATATAGAGAGTGACCCTTCAATATAGAGACAGTGACCCTTCAATATAGAGACAGTGACTCTTCAATATAGAGAGTGACCCTTCAATATAGAGACAGTGACTCTTCAATATAGAGAGTGACCCTTCAATATAGAGACAGTGACCCTTTAATATAGACAGTGGCCCTTCAATATAGAGAGTGACCCTTCAATAGAGAGACAGTGACCCTTCAATATAGAGACAGTGACTCTTCAATATAGAGAGTGACCCTTCAATATAGAGACAGTGACCCTTTAATATAGACAGTGGCCCTTCAATATAGAGAGTGACCCTTCAATATAGAGACAGTGACCCTTCAATATAGAGACAGTGGCCCTTCAATATAGAGAGTGACCCTTCAATATAGAGACAGTGACCCTTCAATATAGAGACAGTGACTCTTCAATATAGAGAGTGACCCTTCAATATAGAGACAGTGACCCTTCAATAGAGAGACAGCGACCCTTCAATATAGAGACAGTGACCCTTCAATATAGAGAGTGACCCTTCAATATAGAGACAGTGACCCTTTAATATAGACAGTGGCCCTTCAATATAGAGAGTGACCCTTCAATATAGAGACAGTGACCCTTCAATATAGAGACAGTGACCCTTCAATATAGAGACAGTGACCCTTCAATATAGAGACAGTGACTCTTCAATATAGAGAGTGACCCTTCAATATAGAGACAGTGACCCTTTAATATAGACAGTGGCCCTTCAATATAGAGAGTGACCCTTCAATATAGAGACAGTGACCCTTCAATATAGAGACAGTGACTCTTCAATATAGAGAGTGACCCTTCAATATAGAGAAAGTGACCCTTCAATATAGACAGTGACCCTTCAATATAGACAGTGACCCTTCAATATAGAGAGTGACCCTTCAATCTAGAGACAGCGACCCTTCAATATTGACAGTGACCCTTCAATATAGAGACAGTAACACTTCAATATAGAGAGACAGTGACCCTTCAATATAGAAAGACAGTGGCCCTTCAATATAGAGACAGTGACCCTTCAATATAGACAGTGACCCTTCAATATAGACAGTGACCCTTCAATATAGAGAGTGACCCTTCAATATAGAGACAGTGACCCTTCAATATAGACAGTGACCCTTCAATATAGAGACAGTGACCCTTTAATATAGAGAGTGACCCTTCAATATAGAGACAGTGACCCTTCAATATAGAGAGACAGTGGCCCTTCAATATAGAGACAGTGACCCTTCAATATAGAGAGTGACCCTTCAATATAGAGACAGTGACCCTTTAATATAGACAGTGGCCCTTCAATATAGAGAGTGACCCTTCAATATAGAGACAGTGACCCTTCAATATAGAGACAGTGACTCTTCAATATAGAGAGTGACCCTTCAATATAGAGACAGTGACTCTTCAATATAGAGAGTGACCCTTCAATATAGAGACAGTGACCCTTTAATATAGACAGTGGCCCTTCAATATAGAGAGTGACCCTTCAATATAGAGACAGTGACCCTTCAATATAGAGACAGTGACCCTTCAATATAGAGACAGTGACTCTTCAATATAGAGAGTGACCCTTCAATATAGAGACAGTGACCCTTTAATATAGACAGTGGCCCTTCAATATAGAGAGTGACCCTTCAATATAGAGACAGTGACCCTTCAATATAGAGACAGTGACTCTTCAATATAGAGAGTGACCCTTCAATATAGAGACAGTGACTCTTCAATATAGAGAGTGACCCTTCAATATAGAGACAGTGACCCTTTAATATAGACAGTGGCCCTTCATATAGAGAGTGACCCTTCAATAGAGAGACAGTGACCCTTCAATATAGAGACAGTGACTCTTCAATATAGAGAGTGACCCTTCAATATAGAGACAGTGACCCTTTAATATAGACAGTGGCCCTTCAATATAGAGAGTGACCCTTCAATATAGAGACAGTGACCCTTCAATATAGAGACAGTGACCCTTCAATATAGAGAGTGACCCTTCAATATAGAGACAGTGACCCTTCAATATAGAGACAGTGACTCTTCAATATAGAGAGTGACCCTTCAATATAGAGACAGTGACCCTTCAATAGAGAGACAGCGACCCTTCAATATAGAGACAGTGACCCTTCAATATAGAGAGTGACCCTTCAATATAGAGACAGTGACCCTTAATATAGACAGTGGCCCTTCAATATAGAGAGTGACCCTTCAATATAGAGACAGTGACCCTTCAATATAGAGACAGTGACCCTTCAATATAGAGACAGTGACCCTTCAATATAGAGACAGTGACTCTTCAATATAGAGAGTGACCCTTCAATATAGAGACAGTGACCCTTTAATATAGACAGTGGCCCTTCAATATAGAGAGTGACCCTTCAATATAGAGACAGTGACCCTTCAATATAGAGACAGTGACTCTTCAATATAGAGAGTGACCCTTCAATATAGAGAAAGTGACCCTTCAATATAGACAGTGACCCTTCAATATAGACAGTGACCCTTCAATATAGAGAGTGACCCTTCAATCTAGAGACAGCGACCCTTCAATATTGACAGTGACCCTTCAATATAGAGACAGTAACACTTCAATATAGAGAGACAGTGACCCTTCAATATAGAAAGACAGTGGCCCTTCAATATAGAGACAGTGACCCTTCAATATAGACAGTGACCCTTCAATATAGACAGTGACCCTTCAATATAGAGAGTGACCCTTCAATATAGAGACAGTGACCCTTCAATATAGACAGTGACCCTTCAATATAGAGACAGTGACCCTTTAATATAGAGAGTGACCCTTCAATATAGAGACAGTGACCCTTCAATATAGAGAGACAGTGGCCCTTCAATATAGAGACAGTGACCCTTCAATATAGAGAGTGACCCTTCAATATAGAGACAGTGACCCTTTAATATAGACAGTGGCCCTTCAATATAGAGAGTGACCCTTCAATATAGAGACAGTGACCCTTCAATATAGAGACAGTGACCCTTCAATATAGAGACAGTGACTCTTCAATATAGAGAGTGACCCTTCAATATAGAGACAGTGACCCTTTAATATAGACAGTGGCCCTTCAATATAGAGAGTGACCCTTCAATATAGAGACAGTGACCCTTCAATATAGAGACAGTGGACTCTTCAATATAGAGAGTGACCCTTCAATATAGAGACAGTGACTCTTCAATATAGAGAGTGACCCTTCAATATAGAGACAGTGACCCTTTAATATAGAGAGTGACCCTTCAATCTAGAGACAGCGACCCTTCAATATTGACAGTGACCCTTCAATATAGAGACAGTAACACTTCAATATAGAGAGACAGTGACCCTTCAATATAGAAGACAGTGGCCCTTCAATATAGAGACAGTGACCCTTCAATATAGACAGTGACCCTTCAATATAGACAGTGACCCTTCAATATAGAGAGTGACCCTTCAATATAGAGACAGTGACCCTTCAATATAGACAGTGACCCTTCAATATAGAGACAGTGACCCTTTAATATAGAGAGTGACCCTTCAATATAGAGACAGTGACCCTTCAATATAGAGAGACAGTGGCCCTTCAATATAGAGACAGTGACCCTTCAATATAGAGAGTGACCCTTCAATATAGAGACAGTGACCCTTTAATATAGACAGTGGCCCTTCAATATAGAGAGTGACCCTTCAATATAGAGACAGTGACCCTTCAATATAGAGACAGTGACCCTTCAATATAGAGACAGTGACTCTTCAATATAGAGAGTGACCCTTCAATATAGAGACAGTGACCCTTTAATATAGACAGTGGCCCTTCAATATAGAGAGTGACCCTTCAATATAGAGACAGTGACCCTTCAATATAGAGACAGTGACTCTTATATATAGAGAGTGACCCTTCAATATAGAGACAGTGACTCTTCAATATAGAGAGTGACCCTTCAATCTAGAGACAGCGACCCTTCAATATAGACAGTGACCCTTCAATATAGAGACAGTGACCCTTCAATATAGAGAGACAGTGACCCTTCAATATAGAGAGACAGTGGCCCTTCAATATAGAGACAGTGACCCTTCAATATAGAGACAGTGACCCTTCAATATAGAGACAGTGACCCTTCAATATAGACAGTGACCCTTCAATATAGAGACAGTGACCCTTCAATATAGAGACAGTGACCCTTCAATATAGACAGTGACCCTTCAATATAGAGACAGTGACCCTTTAATATAGAGAGTGACCCTTCAATATAGAGACAGTGACCCTTCAATATAGAGAGACAGTGACCCTTCAATATAGAAAGACAGTGGCCCTTCAATATAGAGACAGTGACCCTTCAATATAGAGAGTGACCCTTCAATATAGAGACAGTGACCCTTAATATAGACAGTGGCCCTTCAATATAGAGAGTGACCCTTCAATATAGAGACAGTGACCCTTCAATATAGAGACAGTGACCCTTCAATATAGAGACAGTGACCCTTCAATATAGAGACAGTGACTCTTCAATATAGAGAGTGACCCTTCAATATAGAGACAGTGACCCTTTAATATAGACAGTGGCCCTTCAATATAGAGAGTGACCCTTCAATATAGAGACAGTGACCCTTCAATATAGAGACAGTGACTCTTCAATATAGAGAGTGACCCTTCAATATAGAGAAAGTGACCCTTCAATATAGACAGTGACCCTTCAATATAGACAGTGACCCTTCAATATAGAGAGTGACCCTTCAATCTAGAGACAGCGACCCTTCAATATTGACAGTGACCCTTCAATATAGAGACAGTAACACTTCAATATAGAGACAGTGACCCTTCAATATAGAAAGACAGTGGCCCTTCAATATAGAGACAGTGACCCTTCAATATAGACAGTGACCCTTCAATATAGACAGTGACCCTTCAATATAGAGAGTGACCCTTCAATATAGAGACAGTGACCCTTCAATATAGACAGTGACCCTTCAATATAGAGACAGTGACCCTTTAATATAGAGAGTGACCCTTCAATATAGAGACAGTGACCCTTCAATATAGAGAGACAGTGGCCCTTCAATATAGAGACAGTGACCCTTCAATATAGAGAGTGACCCTTCAATATAGAGACAGTGACCCTTTAATATAGACAGTGGCCCTTCAATATAGAGAGTGACCCTTCAATATAGAGACAGTGACCCTTCAATATAGAGACAGTGACCCTTCAATATAGAGACAGTGTCTCTTCAATATAGAGAGTGACCTTCAATATAGAGACAGTGACCCTTTAATATAGACAGTGGCCCTTCAATATAGAGAGTGACCCTTCAATATAGAGACAGTGACCCTTCAATATAGAGACAGTGACTCTTCAATATAGAGAGTGACCCTTCAATATAGAGACAGTGACTCTTCAATATAGAGAGTGACCCTTCAATATAGAGACAGTGACCCTTAATATAGACAGTGGCCCTTCAATATAGAGAGTGACCCTTCAATATAGAGACAGTGACCCTTCAATATAGAGACAGTGACCCTTCAATATAGAGACAGTGACTCTTCAATATAGAGAGTGACCCTTCAATATAGAGACAGTGACCCTCAATATAGACAGTGCCCTTCAATATAGAGAGTGACCCTTCAATATAGAGACAGTGACCCTTCAATATAGAGACAGTGACTCTTCAATATAGAGAGTGACCCTTCAATATAGAGACAGTGACTCTTCAATATAGAGAGTGACCCTTCAATATAGAGACAGTGACCCTTTAATATAGACAGTGGCCCTTCAATATAGAGAGTGACCCTTCAATATAGAGACAGTGACCCTTCAATATAGAGACAGTGACTCTTCAATATAGAGAGTGACCCTTCAATATAGAGACAGTGACCCTTTAATATAGACAGTGGCCCTTCAATATAGAGAGTGACCCTTCAATATAGAGACAGTGACCCTTCAATATAGAGACAGTGGCCCTTCAATATAGAGAGTGACCCTTCAATATAGAGACAGTGACCCTTCAATATAGAGACAGTGACTCTTCAATATAGAGAGTGACCCTTCAATATAGAGACAGTGACCCTTCAATAGAGAGACAGCGACCCTTCAATATAGAGACAGTGACCCTTCAATATAGAGACAGTGACCCTTCAATATAGACAGTGACCCTTCAATATAGAGACAGTGACCCTTCAATATAGAGACAGTGACCCTTCAATATAGAGACAGTGACCCTTCAACATAGAGACAGTGACCCTTCAATATAGAGAGACAGTGACCCTTCAATATAGAGACAGTGACCCTTCAATATAGAGACAGTGACCCTTCAATATAGAGACAGTGACCCTTCAATATAGAGACAGTGACCCTTCAATATTGAGACAGTGACCCTTCAATATAGAGAGTGACCCTTCAATATAGAGAGAGAGACCCTTCAATATAGAGACAGTGACCCTTCAATATAGAGACAGTGACCCTTCACTTCAACAGACTTTGCACAAAACTCTCTTCACATCACCTGACACAAATGCCAGCTTATTTACATAATCAGTGTCAATTTTTGGATACTTAACATAAATGAGACAACTAATTGGAATGTCTCTTAACCCATTACTTAAGAATAATTAGTGCTGGATTGTCTAACTCAGGCTTGGGCATGGCCCCCCCCACAGCAGGGATACTGTCAGCGGCAGACTCAGTGTGAGTCTCATTATGTGGGCAGTGTTTGAGCACCAGGATATAAATGAGCAGAGGGCCCTGTTATTTCTTTCCAAGCCTGTAGTGCAATTGCCATGGGCGCGATTCTCTGCAATGGCGGAGAATCGGGAAGGCTGCCGTAGAAGAGGCCGTCACCCACGGCAGCCTCTGCGCCCCCTCCCAGGACCCGATTCTCCCCCCTCATCGGGGCTAGGAGCGAGGGCCCGGGGGACGACGGCCGTCAAGGCTGCGCACCAAGAATGATGCACGGCTGGCACCTGTATGACATCATCACGCTGAGGGCTCCGATCCACGCATGCGCGGATGACGTCATCAGGCAGACGGCTCCGACCCGCGCATGCGCGGAGCCGTCTTTATTCTCAGCCGCCCCGCAAGACGTGGCGGCTTGTTCTTGCGGGGTGCCGGAGGGAAAATAGTGCGTCTGTTACGGATGCAGGCCCGATGATCGGTGGGCACCGATTGCGGGTCTTTTCCCTAAGCACGGCCGTGGTACTGCCGTGCCAATCGGGAGCCTAGAAGCCCCAAACGGGCTCCTGGCGCCCGTTTCACGACGGTGGCGACCGTCGTGAAAATGTTGTAAACGGCCGGCCACTCGGCCTCGGAGAATTGCCGTTCGCGGTGAAAAACGGTTGTCTCGCTATTCTCCCAGGCGTCGTGGGGAGCGGAGAATCGCGCCCCATATGTGTCAACTGGTGTGAATCACGGAAAGTGTCACATTTTCACCTTCGATTCGTGTCTCATGCCACATGCCTGAGTTGATAATACAGCCTGACATTCCCGGTACGAGACCGAGGGAATCCGACATTTTCAGAGGTAGTCTTTTTGAGGTCTGTAATAATCCACAGGAGGCAGGAGTCCCGTCACCACACCAATATTTATTGCCAATAACTATATACAAGAGCAGCTCCAACAGTGCTGCTAGCATTCCAGTCAACTTAAGACTGGATCACAAAGCCTACACAGGTGCTTATATGGGCCCCCTTCAATGAGCTATCATTGAGGGAGCTCATACTCCAATTGCCAACCAATAATGCTAATTCAAGGTCATTGGAGGATATGGGCCCTGTTTGGGACTCTACCGTGCCTTTGACCCACGTTGGTCCATTCCCATAATTCTTGACCCAAACCGGTGCCCCCACCTGGAAATGTCTCTGCTGCCGACTATTATCATGCCCCCCTGCGTTGGGCCTCCTGTTGTTTCTCCACTTGCCCCGTTAAATTTTGGAAAAGGAGACTCAGCCTCGTTCGCAGCCGCCTTCCCATTAAGAGTTCAGCTGGCGGTATGCCTGTTGTGGAATGCAGTGTGGTCCGGTAATCAAACAGCCAGCGGGAGAGCTTTGTGTCCATTGACGCTGCCGGCTGCTTCTTGAGTCCCGCTTTAAGTGTCTGGACTGCTCTCTCTGCCAGGCCGTTGGTCGCTGGATGGTAAGGGACCGTTTTGATGTGGCGGACTCCATTTTCCTTCAGGAATTTTCCAAATTCCCCACTTGTGAATGTCGTTCCGTTGTCTGACACCAATACCTCCGGAAGTCCATGTGTTGCAAACGAGGTCCTGAGCTTTTCAATTGTCGATGCTGTGCTTGCCGTGTTTACCCGGTGGACGTCCAACCATTTGGAGTGGGCGTCCACTATCACCAAAACATTGAGCCCATGAAAGGGCCGGCGTGGTCAATATGCAGGCGGGTCCACGGTCTGCCTGGCCATTCCCACGGGTGCAATGGCGCCGCTGGTGGCACTCTTTGCCCCAGTTGGCACTCCTGGCACTGACGTACCAAGGCTGCTATGTCTGTGTCCAAACCTGGCCACCAAATGTAGCTTCGAGCTAGCATCTTCATTTTAGACACCCCTTGGTGTCCGTGATGTAACTCGGTTAAGATTGCCTGACGGCCCTGAGCTGGGACGATTACCCGGGCTCCCCATAATAGGATACCGTCTTCTACGGTTATTTGGGCCCTTCTGCTCCAGTATGGTGCATCTGGGGCTCCACTGGTCTTTCCAGTTCCCCTGTTAGCAGTAAATGCTTCATCTTGGCTAAAACTGGGTCTTTTTGCGTCCACAACCGAATATGTTGTGCGTCTACTGGTAGGCTGTCCAAAAAATTGAGTGTCATTACTGTCTCCTCTACTTTTGGTATTAGCGACGGAGTGTCCGGGAGGGGAAGTCTGCTCAAAGCATCTGCATGTTCTACTCGCGTTCCCGGTCTGTGCTCCAGAACGTATCTATATGCCGCCAGTAGCAATGCCCAGTGTTGGATTCTAGCTGATGCAATTGGAGGTATTGACTGGTCTTCTTTTAATAATCCTAATAACGGCTTATGGTCCGTCACTATGGTGAATTTCCGCCCGTACAGATACTGGTGAAATCTTTTACTGCAAATATCACCGCCAGTCCTTCCTTTCGATTTGGGCGTACTTCCTCTCAGCCATCGCCAAGGTCCTCGAAGCATAGGCTATTGGCCGTTCTTCCCCATTCCTTCCTCTATGGGCTAAGACAGCTCCTACCCCCGTAGGGGGATGCATCACAAGTGACCACCAACTCCTTCCTTGGGTCATAATGCTCTAGGACATTTTCGGATGACAGCTGTTCCTTAATGTCCCTAAATGCTCGGTTTTGGCGGGCGGACCATTTCCATTCTTGCCCCTTTTTTAGTAGCTGGTGGAGGGGTTCTAGGATGGACGCTCCATTTTCAATAAATTTGCCATAATAGGTTACCAACCCTAGAAATGATCGTAACTCCTGGACAGTGGTGGGGGTTGGGGATGAGGTGGGTTGGGGGGTTGGTTGGAGGGGTGGGAGTGGCGGGGTGGGGGGTGGGGTGGGTGGGGTGGTTGGTTGGGGGTTGGGGTTGGGGGTTGTTGGGGGTTTGGGGGTGGGGGGTTGGGGGGGGTTGGGGGTTGGGGGTGTGGGGTTGGGGGTTGGGGATTGAGGGGGGTTGGGGGTTGGGGGTTGGGGGTTGAGGGGGGGTTGGGGTTGGGTGTTGCGGGGGTTTGGGGGTTGAGGGGGGGGTTGGGGGTTGAGGGAGGTTTGGGGTTGGGGGTTGGGGTTTGGGTTGGGGGTTGTGGGGGTTGGGGGTTGGGGGGGTTGTGGATTTGGGGGGGTTTGGAGTTGGGGGGGTTGAGGTTTGGGGGTGGGGGTTGGGTTGGGGGTTGGGGGTTGAGGGGGGGTCGGGTTGGGAGTTGGTGCTGGGGTTTGAGGGGGTTGGGGTTGGGGGGTTGAGGGGGGGGGGTTGGGGGTTGGGGTGGGGTGAGGGGGGTTTTGGGGTTGGGGTTTGGGGGGTTGGGGGTTGGGGAGTTGGGGGGTTGGGGGGTTTTGGGGGTTGGGGGTTGGGGGTTGGGTTGGGGTGGGGTTGAGGGGGGGTTGGGGTTGGGGGTTGGAGTTGAGGGGGGTTGGGGGTTGTGGGGGGTTGGGGGTTTGGGGAGTTGGGGGGTTGGGGAGTTTTGGGGTTGGGGTTGGGCGTTGGGGTTGGGGGTTGAGGGGGGT